>NC_080852.1:5655217-5955217 GCF_030435755.1 Ochotona princeps
AGTCATTGCAGTGTTTTGCCACTTCAATGTAAAAATAGCCAACAGTAGACTTAATAACAAGGTATGACTAGATTCCAACAAGACTTCATTTAAGGTTACTGAAATTGGAATTTCATTCAATCTTCACATGTTGTGAACTATTATTTTTTTAGATTTTAAGGATATATATATATATATTTAAAATTTTTTAAAATAATCTTACTTAGTTGATTAGGGTACAAAGGGTCAAGGGCTACAGGACAGTGGGTAACACCATTGTAAACTATTATTTTTTATTTATTTATTTTTTTATTATTGGAAAGCCGGATATACAGAGAGGAGGAGAGACAGAGAGGAAGATCTTCCATCCGATGTTTCACTCCCCAAGTGAGCCGCAACAGGCCGGTGCGCACCGATCCGAAGCCGGGAACCTGGAACCTCTTCCGGGTCTCCCACACGGATGCAGGGTCCCAAAGCTTTGGGCTGTCTTCTACTGCTTTCCCAGGCCACAAGCAGAGAGTTGGATGGGAAGTGGAGCTACCGGGATTAGAACCGGCGGCCATATGGGATCCCGGGGCTTTCAAGGCGAGGACTTTAGCCGCTAGGCCACGATGCCGGGCCCCGCAAACTATTACTTTTAAAAAGATTTATTTATTTGGAATGTAGCATTACAGAGAGAGGGACACACACACACACACGAGAGAGAGAGAAAGAGAGAGAAAGAGGCAGAAATAGAGAGAGGTTGAACAGACTTGGGTTCAGTGTGTAGTTAGGGTGTGGCTGCTCAAGGTACCAGCCTACAACTAAAGCCAAACAGCACTGTGATAAACCTGAACTATCACACGTCTGTGCTCTGTTCTCCACAAGAATCTTTTACTATAAATAGCAAAATATAAATCTCTGAAAATGAGGACCTTTACCACCAACAAGAATAGCAATGTAGAGCAAAATAGTAGTTGGCATCTATCCCATCCTTATTAATTAACACTGAGAAAATATTAGCAGAAATTTTAAAGGGAAGATAATAAATATATAAATACGTTAGAGGCTGCAAATTATTTTTCTACTTCTGGAATCCGCAGAATTTCAAATTACCCTAAATTGGAGCTGTTGGGAAAAGATTCCTCAAAATGCAAATAATGAAGATAGCTCCTACATTTTATCACGGAGCTTATACTGGTTGTCTTTAAATTCACATGGCTAGGTTCTGACTGTGTCTTTTACTTCAGCTGAAAATGACTATTTTGGAGAAGCTTTCTTGAAACTCTCCTACCCCCAGATATGGATCAATCATTATGGGTTCCCAGCATTTTTCTTTCTGCATGTTTATACATGCACTTTAAAGTGAAATATAATCTTTATTTACAACTTGTTTACTTATAAAGATGCATAATTTGGATATATAAATAATGTATATTTCTCTCATGAGATTGCAAGGTACTTAAAGCATACTTTATTTTTATATGTTTTTTAATGGCTTCAACATTTTATAACTCTAGAATCCTTTTCCAGTGATGGTCTCACATTTTAAAAAATTTCTTTCTGTTTTAAATTTTATTTTTGATAATATTTGTATAGTTGATTAGGGAGAGAAAGATTGAGGATTAAGAGAAAGTGGATGAGATCAATATTTCCAAATTTTCTTTTTATTCTTTCTGAGCTGGGGAAGGGGGAAGAGAAGCCTCACCCAGCATCCCAAAGGCATCAGTACCCAGGTATGGCAGACAGCCACCCAATGTCATCCCAGAGTCCCTGAATTGGATCATGCCCTGAGAGTTCTGCTTTAGTGATTTCAATAGTTCTGAAATGCTGTTGATTACTTTGCTTCAGGATGAGGAAACCCTTCAAAGGTTCATTGGCTGACAAAGTCCACCTCAGAGTTTCCGTTCACCCAGATATTTGCTGTCAACGCTTGGTTGGGGTAGTTGTCCAATCTGTTCAGCCCTCCATCCCCTGCTATGGTACCAGATGTCCTCTGCAGGCACCAATGGACTTCCATATCCTCCATGAGCATTTGGGCAAGCCATCCGCTGCACCATCTTACCCACTGGGGAGACCCAGATCTGACACATGCATTCCACGCTCAGATCACAGATCATGCGACCCTTCCCATGATTAGAGCTCTGAGTCCAGTAGTTCAGTTGGGAAGATCCCCAAAGAAACCCCATTTGATGTGATCCCAGACCTGATTCTTGTGTGTGTTTGCCAGGTCACTTCCCAATGGCAGATCTGTGTACACCACCGGTGGGTCTTTGGCTCAGTCTGACTTGGTCCTCCTCCTGTCCTGGCAGCTACACTGGCCTTGCCTTACTGGCCCACATCCACTCTGGCACTTGCTTTGGGTGCTACAGCCCAGCCACATCTGGACAACCTCCAGATCCAGTTCTCATATGGTTCAGTGAGTGGCAAGACCTAGCCCAGCCTATCCTATACCCACCCTTTTCTCATGTCCAGTCCAGATTACCAGCCCATTCAGCTCTTGTGCTCACCGGTGGGAACCACAATCCAGCCTGGGCATCCCCTTAGCTCCCCAGCCAGATCTGTTTCCAAACAGATCTAATGTGAACCAGTGGTTGCTTTGACCCAGCTCAGCATAGCCCATCTTAGCCTTTGCCATCAGATGCTGCAGTCTAGTTTGTACTGGCTCACCCCAGTACCAACTATCACCTAACCCTGCCCAGTTTGCCCCCATTCCTGGCTCATGTAAACTGGTAGGTGTGATAGCCTATCCCAGCATGATCTGCACACCAGCTTGACTCCTGCATATGCCAGTGGGCTAAGGTTTGGTTCGGCTGTGCCCGGTTTGTCTGGTTCCCACTCCCCAAAACAACCTACACACTTGCCAATGGGTAGAGCTACTTGCCTAACCTGACCAACATCCAGGCCTGAATCTCATGCTCACCAGTGGGAGATACGACCCACCGGGGGAGTTGCCCAAGTTCCCCAATCAGGACCACTTTCAGACTTGGATCTCAGAAGTGCCAGTGGGTGTAGACCCTTCCCTGGCATAGTCTACTCCCTCTGTCTTGGCCTTGGTGTATGAGCTGGTGGATGTTGCAATTGAGCATGCCCCACACCCTTTTCTTGGGTGTGCTTGTGGTGCTGCAGCCTGGACTAGCCCAGCCTGTTCTCAATCCCAGTATTCAAGAGTGTCAGAAGGTTCCTTGGTCATACCTAGCTCAGCCCTTCACTACCTCCCAGCTCTTAAACCGGCAGAAATTGCAGCTCCACAAGAGTAAACCCACATATCCCCCACAGAATCACCCCCAGACCTGGCTCTCTCATGTGCTGTTTAGTGCCAGTACTTAGTCCAACTTTGCCCATCCCCTGTTCTGACACTCATTCATGGGTACTGTGATCTAGCTCTGCCAGGTAGGCCCCCAGCCCTAGTATTAGTGTGTGCCTGTGGTCACTAGCAGTAACATTGCTAGTGTTAGTAGTGGTCCATGCTAACTAGTCCAGCTCAGATCTTCCACATGGGTGGGTACATCAGTCTGACCCAGAAAGATACTTCAGTTTCCTTCCTCCAAACTGCTTGGTCTGAGCCTGGTGTTTTTACCTGGAAGTACAGTTGCCTTATCAATAGAAGTCCCTTAGAAGTCATTCCACACGTGCCACATACTCCCTCAACAGTCCTCCCTCTCACATACCCTCTTACCCCTTTCCCTGAGCAATCCATATTTCCCTGCACCTGGGAGCACATGGCTTCCCCAGCACAGTATTCTGAAACCCAGTTTTCCAGTAGGGTGTGTGCTGGACCTGGAGCTCTGCCCGTCCACAAGGATCTCAAGCTCATAGCACGTGTCCTGGCTTGGGACCTTACCCCTCTACCCATCCAATATCCAAGCCCATTCAAAGTTTCCAAACCTGGTCCACCAGCATGCTAACTTAGGGCTCTTCCCTCCACTCCCCTCCCATCATCCAACCCTGCTTGGGACCAAGGGTGTGGGTAAATTGCTAGGTTCATTCTGCTTGCCTGGGTATAAGTCCCCAGTTCCCCAAAAGACCCCACTGGTGCCATCCCCCAGATATCCTGCAAGCCCACAGACCAGGCCTCCAAGAGCCCGCTGTCCAGTGTGGCAGTATTGAAAGGGTGGCCTTTAAGCATATTTTATAGGCCTGGGCAAGGGAGTGCCTGGCTTCCTGAAATGCAGGTAGGCTCCTGGGTGCCAGGGTGTGCAGACTTGTAGGGTGCTGGTCAGGCTTTACCACAGCTAGACTGCAGAAACACCTGGAAAATTTAAGATCTGGGGCTGGGAGTGGGCCAAGTAGAGAGGTTGTGGGCACGACTCTGATGGACTTCAGCTCCCACTGATGAGCCTGAGAATCAGGGCTGGGGGTGGATCTGGCTAGATAGGCGGTAGCACCCTCCAGCATAAGTGTGAGCTGGATGGTGGGGTTGGTTTGACTGAGCTAGGCCGAAGCACACATTGGTATATAAAAAAACCAAATTGGATATGGGACAGACTGGACTATTCTGTTGCACATGCAAGCATGCATAGGAACCAGGGCCGGGGGGCAGGTCTGGTGGAGATTATTGGAGTCTCTCTGAGTACATGAGGGCCAAGTGTGTGGCAGGCAGAGTTGGGCTAGGCTGCAACATCCATTAGTTTGTGTAAGAGATGGGGCTGGCCCAGCGACTGCATCCACCAGTGTGTTCATGGGCTGTTGTGGGTGATGGACTGGGCCAGACCCCATACTGGCTGGAACAAGAGCTGACTCTGAGTTACTTGAAACAAGGTTTCTTTTGGGACTTCCCCACCTAAACCTCCAACCGCAGGGAGGGTCGCAGGATCTGTGGTCTGACCATGGAGTGCATGTGTCAGGACTGGGGAGTCCCAATGGCTAAGATGGTGCAGTGGATGGCTTGCATAGATGCTCATGGAGGATATGGAAGTCCATTGAGACATGCAGAGGACCTCTGGTACCATAGCAGAGGCTGGAAGCCAGAACAAATTGGAGAATTCTTCCAGCCAAACATTGACAGCAAATATCTGGATTTGTCAGCTAATGTATCTTGTAAAAATGTCCTCATCCTTGGAGCAATGAAATTAACAGCATTTCAGAACTATCGAAACCACTAGAGCAGAACCCTTGGAGCATGGTCCACTTCAGGGACTCTGGGATGACATCGCTTGGCCATACCCCATCCCTAAGTATTCTCTTTTCTCTCCCTTTTTCCCCTGCTACAGGAAGAAGAAAAAGAAAATTTGGAAATAATGGTCTCATTCACTTTCCCCTGGTACTCCACCCTTCTCACAGTAATTAATGGTCCACATGGGCATCCAAAATAAAATGAAAAAGTCAATAAATAAAAAAAACTGGCCTAAACAAGGGCTGTGCCTGTTGTTTAGTTGGCACTCATCACATGTTCGTTAAATGAATAAAGTAATTAGGTGAATTGATGTACTAGACCTGAAGGTAGGCATGCTTGCTACTCCGACAACCAGAAAGGTATTCCTTTCCATTTTGTCTATACTTTTGACTATGAGCTGTGCACACATTTTTATGAATATAATGATCCCATTTTTGAGACCTAAATTGTCCACCTTTGGGTGAACGGCGACGAGAGATGAGGAGATGAAAGTCCCCCTGGAATGAAAAGTCATCAGACATAGGGCATATATTTTCAGGCTCACTTGATGACTAATAGTAATGGGAAAAGAACATCCATCAGCTGCCATGTCTGAGAAGCATAAGGAATACAAAACAATACATTCTCTTAAAACTATATGACATTTTATTTCTTTTCTTTTGTTAAAAGACCTCTTTATTCATTTGAAAGATAGTTATAGAGAGAGGGAGACAGAATCTTCCATGTGTTGGCCTACGCTCCAAAGGGATGGCTACGGCTGAGTAACCCTTAATCCAGGAGCACCCTACATTCGATTGCAGGCTTGCCCATGGATGGCAGTGGCCCAAGTCTTGACCTATCATCTACTGCTCTCTCAGGCATAGTAGCAAGAAGCTAGTTCAGAGCTTCAGGACATCCTGGACGCCAACCAGCATTCATATGGGATGCTGACCTTGTAGGATGCAGCCTAACTCATGGTAACACAGCGCAAACCCAAAAACATTTGTTTTAAATCTTGGGTCTAAAAGATGATCAGTCAGCTTTCCCCTTCATTATGGTCTCCATTGCTCCCTCTACCCTAGAATACATGGTGGTGCCAGACACCCAATCCAAAGCTTCCAGCACAAATGTATTCCTGATAACCTGCATGTTTCCTGCTTCTCTGGCAAGAGTTGGTTTCACCTGAGCTCTCTCACTTGGCTAATTGTTTCTGATAAGGGGACTCTTGTTTCTGAGACTGATATTTAAGCATAAGCAAAAAAGATAAATTTGTGCATCTACAGGAATAGTCAGGCACTAGAAAAACGATGAAGCAGATGATGATATATTCCCTACCATAAAGATATGTACCCTCCAAGCAGATTATACCATATGTGATCAACGGAATGCTGGCTACTATTTCTGAATTTCATTAAGCTGTGAAGTTGCGATGTTGGTGATGAATAACACAAATGTAATATGCTAATAAGAGATACATTTTTAGAGAAACTGCTGAAGAACATAGTTCACAGCATAGCAAGATTAGATCTACTCTCCAACAATAGTACAAAGCAGAGTTCAGAATTCCCTCGGGAATCTGAACTCACAATAGGCTGAAACAAGTTAAAATCAAACAGTTGTGTTTGTCTATATATTCAATATGCACTTAAGAGACTGTGAAATGAACATTGCTCAAAGACAATATGCTTACTAATGAAGTTCATAAAATTAATCTCCATTACAACATTTCCCAGGGGCCAGCACTGGAACGGCAATAAAGTTGCCACTTTAGACACCCACATTCCCTATTGAGGTGCTTTGTTGAGACCTGGCGACTGTGCTTCTCATCTAGTTGGAAGAAGATGAAAGATCCCTGCCACTTACAAGAGAGACCTGGAATCACTTCCGGGTTTCTGGTTTTCTGGTTTTGACCCGACCTGGTACTGGTTATTGCTTGCATTTGGGGAATGTACCAACAGATGGAAGATCGTCACTCTATCTACCAATCCATCTATCATCTATCATCATACTCTACCTTTACCTATCTCTCTGCCTTTCAAATAACATAGAACAAAATAAATTATAAAATGCTTCTCCCATTTAATAATATTAGTTTCTAGGTTTGCTGTATCTTCCATCCAAAGTATAATACAAAGCAATTTTAAGGCAATATTGAAAACCTGGTAACTAATACATGATTTCTTAAAATTTATAAAAGTAGAGAATTAAAAAAAAAATTCAAACTTCTTAGAAATAAAATTTCAGAGCCAGCATTGTGACACAGTGGATCAAGCCACTGCCTGTGATACCAGCAGGCTATATGGCCGCCAGTATGGGTTCTGGCTGCTCCACTTCCATACTAACTCTCTGCATTTGGGCTGGGATATGAAGTAGAAGAGTGCCCAAGTATTCTGATCCCTGCCACCCATGTGGGAGGCCTGGATGAAGCTCCTGGCTTCCACCTACCCCAATCCTTGTGGCCATCTGGGGAGTGGAACAATAGGAAGATCTTTCTCTCTCTCTCTTTCTCTCTCTCTCTCTCTCTCTCTCACTCCCCCCTTCTCACTCCCTCTCCTTCTCAGTAACTCTGACTTCTAAATAAAAATAAATCAATCTTAAATAAATAGAATTTCAATGAGTAAATATCTAATCATTGGCAGGAATCATGACAAAATCACTATTTCAAAAATGAGTGATTTAAGCATTAGGATATTCAGAGAGGCCCTTGCGAAGATTTAGGAAGTCCTTGAAAAATTTTTACAAGCATAGTATTCTAAATCGTTTGCTATGAAAATCAAAAATGAAGTATGGAATATTTTCTCATGTCATCTGAAAAGTTTTCTCACAAAAATGCTCTAGGAAAAAACAAAACACAGTTAGCTTATTGTATTTTTCAGCTTTTGGTTGTTATTTCTGCTAACATTATATAAAACAAAATTTTTAAAATAAGTAAGCACCCATAAATAATGTAGAACACATAGTACAGATAGAAACACTTTGCTAATATTGGCTTCAATTTTCAAGAAGTTATTCCAATAGGGCTTTTTTCCCCAGAATTTCTGACATATTCATGTGCATTTTAAGGAAATTCACTTTTAGGAAATCTTTCCTGTCATCAGTGACTTTGGTCATGAAGGATCTATTGTGTAGAGCTCATATTTTACTTCTTTTTTTTAAATTGGAAATGCAGATATGCAGTGAGAAGGAGATAAAGAGAGAAGTATCTTCCCCTTGCTGGTTCACTCCCCAAGTGATTGCAATGGCCAGAGCCGAGTTGATCCAAAGCCAGGAGCCAGGAGCCAGGAGCGGAGCATCTGGGATATGAACCAGTGCCCATATGGGATCCCAGGCATGCAAGGTGAGGATTTAGCCACTAGATTACCATGCCGAGCCTATTTTTATTTATTTATTTATTTTTACTTTGAATGTTTTTTTTCTCCACTTTTTACAGCTGTGACTTAGAAGCGAGGCTTCCCCTGGTTTCACTGGTTTTTAAAAAGATGATGTGCTATGTTCTTCATTGGGAATACTGTTAGAGTGAAAGGACAAGTTTACCGCATTTATAAGACATTGAGTGATTCAAAGCAGTCATTAACCGAATACAGATGTTCAGTTTTTTTTTGGGGGGGGGTCTATTCTATGCATTTTGCATGATTTTCTCATGAGTCAGTCCACTCTCCTTCAGCGATCATGTGTTTTTCTGTATTTTCAGTCATAAATAGGTCATCTAATCCTCTTAAATTCAAATCACAACAAATGCAAGATGTTTCAAGATGTTTGCTCTCTTTTTTAAAAAAGATATATTTTATGGGTCTGGTACAGTAGCCTAGTGGTTAAAGCCCTCACCTTGCATGTACCAGGATACCATATGGGTGCTGGTTCGTGTCCTGGCTGCTCCACTTCTCCACTTCCCTGCCAGCTCGCTGCTTGTGGCCTGGGGGAGCAGTTGAGGATGACCCAAAGCCTTGGGACCCTGCACCTGCATGAGAGACCTGGGAGAAGCTCCTGTTCTGGCTTTTGATCAGTTCAGCTCTGACCATTGTGGCTACATGGGGAGTGAACCAGTGATGGAAGATCTAAGATGTTTCTCTGTCTCTCCTTCATTCTTTAAATATGCCTTTACTGAATGAATGAATGAACGAATAAATAAGTAACTATTAGATATTATTTATCTTTATTGAAAAGGTTTTTTTTTTTTTTTTTTTAAAAAAAACAGATACAGAAAGGTCTTCAGTCCACTGGTTCACTTCCCAGATGGCTATAAGGGCCAGAGCAGAGCTGATCTGAAGCCAGGAACCTCTTCTGGTTCTCCCATTTATGCAGGGCTCCAAAGCTTTGGACCATGCTTTCCTACTTTCCCAGGCCGCAAGCAGGGAGCTGGAAGGGAAGTGGAGCAGCTGGGACACAAGCTGGTGTTCATATGAGATGCCAGTGTTTGAAGGTAGAAGAATTACCTCTTGAGCCTTCGTGTCAATCCTGATGTTTGCCTTTTTGACAGATTTGCGAGCCATTCTGTCATCCACCTTGACAATGATTCTTCCCTTTTTTTGACATGTGATTACATCTTTTTCATTTTCATGAATAGGAGACTGATATTTTCATTTGAGCCCTCCACATTGAACTTCTGACAGGATTTCTAATTCCTCTTTTTTTTTCTCCTTCAAGTAGTCATATCTACACAACACACATACACAAAGACAATACTAATGATTCAATCTTTCCTGTCAACGCTGTATGAGAGGTCCAGCTCCTTAGCTAGGGTTAGGCAAAAGTACAGCTATTTCATGTTCTTCCCATTTAGTCTCTTGCCACCTCCTATATTTTATTTTGTGGTAAAGCAATTACATGTAGCCAGAGATACAACTCATTGACAATGTAAGAAGTATGATATACATACACTATGAACAATGTTTCTGGAAAATTATCAATGAATATAGTAGCTATAGGACAGTTAAAAACATCGGTACAAGAACAATAATAACAGCCCTGGGAGTGTTTGTTTCCAATGAGGACATCTGGGTGGAGGTGTAGAATCTCTATCACTCACCAAACTAGATCGTTGTGAGCCCGGCAAGCCAGGCGATTCTCTAAACATGTTTCCTCATATCAATTATAACTTTAATCATAGTTTGGACCTTGTATGACTTATTATGAGAATTAAATGAGATAATTTTGTAATGTGCTGCTGCAGACTTCCCATCAATGTTTGTTCAATAGTAATGGCAATGAGAATAAGACAAGACATAAAGATAGTTCTCACTAATAATCTTTTGCCCATTATTATTTGGTTAAAAATTTGTTCTTCAATTTTACTGAAAACACATTTTGCTCTTTCAGGTACAGCTCAGACTTTCACAACTTCAAGGATCTTTTCCCTACCTCTCCCATGTTTTTATGTCTGCATGTTTCTGTAAAGAGGACATACAAAATTAAATCATTCACAAGCCCGTTTCCCCACACAGATCATAAGCTCCTCATGGTCAAGTATCATGTCTTATTACCATTTTATCTTTAATGCATTGCATAGTACTTGGCACAGACTTTTAGGGGATTCTAGGGACTTGGGAAAAGACATAGGGCAGTAAGTTCACAACAAAATGTATTTGGAAGCACTTGAATGGACTTGCATGGAAAGGAAAGTCACTCATAGCATACAGTAGTCCAGAAGGGAAGCAGATTGAAGAGGAGGGTTGAAAAGGTGGCCCTTGAGTTAAGTGGTAGCTCTTGGAAACACTGTGAGAGTCTCTGAGTCAGAGAGCTTTGAGGGACAATTACTTCTGGCCTTGCAGCTACAAGTTTCTACCTTTTCAATGGATGTTAGTGGTCCAGTAAAGTTTCACGTGATATACAGAGCAGGCAGGACACAAAGTGACTGGAAAACCTTGTTTGGATAGTTTTAAAATTAACTGAATGTGTAAAAAGATCAAGTTTTGTGTTAGAAGGCTTTTGTCCATCACTTAAGCAAGCAAGAGGCCAAACATGCATAAGCCATCTTTGGTTCATTTTTAGAACAATTGTAAGTTCTCTCTAATTGTCAAACTTTTATGAAGTTCCTAACAACTTTCTTTTTCATACTTTCAAAAATCCCCAAAGGAACATACATAATTGAGGCCAAATTCACAGACCAGATGTAGGGAAGGTAGTTAATTTGTTTCTTAAATGTGTCCGTGAATCTATTCTGTTTTAAAACTCAGGGCATTAAAAAAGAACGTTATGGTAGCTAGCGGTGTAGCAACATCCCTTTTATTTCAGCAAGAATATTATCAGTTTATAGTAAACAGTAATTTTTTTTTTGGAGAAAGCAAATTTCCTTCCATAAAACAGGACCAAAACAGAGAAAAACAGACAGAGACTGCAGCAGCTACTGCACTGGAGTACATGAGGCAGAGCATCAGTGCACTGGGGATGTGACTGAAACACACATTTATTTATTTATTTTTATTTTTAAATTTCATTTTCTGACACAGTTTCACAGGCTCTTGGATTCCCCCAACCCCTCCATTAAGCCCTCCCCGCATATTGAATTCCTCCATATTGTTGCAGTAGTACAGTTGATATCCAGTCATGATTCCATCATTGCGGGCGTGGACCATGCAGAAAGTCCGGCATCTTATTATCCAGATAAATTCAACAGTTTTGTTGGGACACCATCCCTGATTTGAAAGTAGAATTGGGGGAATGTCATCCTCTCCAATGAAAAGCCACTACACAACTTCAACATCAATTTACAACATCACGAAGTTAATTGACGTGGTATTGAGTGACCGATATGTTAGAAAATGCAAGTTCTTAACCACATCCTGTGACTACTTCATTGACATTTCAGTTTTAGTTTATATACAACTGGCTGCTATACATCTTAAAATGGTTATAGGGTACTATTCAGCTGTCTTGTGTCTATTTTCTTTTGAGTACTTAGCAGTTTATAGTGTTGAAGTATAATTTTGCTGGACTTGTCAGATTTTAGGATAGTCTAAACTGGCTTATAACTCTAACAAGGCATATGTCAACAGTTGACGTGTAGAACAGTTTTAGGAGGGGTGTGCGGAGAAATCTTCTATACCTTAGTGAGGAGTAACTGATCTTTGTGTCCTACCTAATAAGGCTTATGGGAGTCCAGGCTGACTTTTTCCTGTCTGGTTCTAAGCTTTACTTATTGGTCTCGTGACAGAAACATTGTAGGGGAAACAGATTCAACACGGTCTTATGAAGTAGAGAACTAAATTCCTTACCTACGAACCCGACACTGAACAAGAATGAACCTTCCTCAGTGATGAAAAGGTGATCGGGGGGTCCGGCACGCACCCACTTGTGAGGCGGACACCTGAGCATTTACCCCTGGAGAGTCCAGCATCCCTCACAGAACCTGAGCCTGGGTCAGGAAACTGCTGCTTCCTACACTGCTCATCGTGTCCTTGCCCACCCAGGTTGTTGCTACATAGCATTATCTGCACACTCTAACTACCTGGGCTCCTATGACATATATTGGCATATAGGTTTAATAGCTCCATCAATCCAGACCTATACATAAAGCAGAGGTCCCTGCCTATGCGTAAGAAGCAACTCGTGCCCCATGTTGCACTGCTAGGCCTGTCAGAGAGACTCCACCCCCAAATAGCAAGCAGAACCATCTAACCTTGTCATTGCCACAGAAACATCTATGTACCGCTAACCCCAAGAAGCAACTGCAATGATCCCTGAGCAGCTCAGCCCACCTTTTCTGAAAGTGGCTAGGTGGCCCCACCAGTCTCCTTCTGCCCTGGGAAGCTGCTAGGTAGAACTGTCAAGCTATACTTAGAGTCTATTAGATATTCTACCCTGAGCAATTCTGTCTAGAGTCCCAGAGAAACCAGTGAGCAGCCCTAATCACCTACTGTGGACTCCAAAACGCAGCTATGTAGGCTTTCTTGAGTAGCTCAGTCTGTTAAGACCCTCAAGAAGCAACTGAAAAGCCTCACAAGAAACAGTTCAATAGCATGTCATCCAAGGTCAGCACTGAGACCCTGAGCAGCAGTTGCTATTTCTGCCTGAAGCAGATCAGACTCAGAAGTCCCATAAATTCACCTATGCAAACCTTTTTAAAAAAAAAAAAAAAACAAAAGATTTATTTTTATTGGAAAGGCAGATAGGGAAGAAGTGAGACAGAGAGCAAGATCTTCTGACTACTGGTTTACTCCCCAAGCGGCTGCAATGGCTGGAGCTGAGCCAATCCGAAGCCAGGAGCCAGGAGCTTCTTCCAGGTCTCCCACATGGGTGCAGGGTCTTACGGCTTTGGGCCGTCCTCGACTGTGTTCCTGGGCCACAAGCAGGGAGCTGGATGGGAAGAGGATTAGAACTGGTACCCATATGGGATGTCACCACATTCAAGGTGAGGACTTCAGCCACTAGTCCACCGTGCTGGGCCCTCACCTATGCAAACTTTGGGCAACAGGTTCTCCCTCTCAACTTACTGGTGTGGCCTACCTCCCATGAGACTTTGTGACAGGCACTGTCACTGGTGTATTTCCACTAAGATCTGGAACCAGACAAGGCTGTCCACTATCACCACTACTATTTAATATAGCACTGGAAGTACTTGCAAATGCTGTTAGACAAGAAAAAGGAATCAAAGGAATTCAAATGGGAAAGGAGGAAATCAAATTGTCTATGTTTGCAGATGACATGATCCGATACATAGGAGAACCAGGAGACTCAATAAAGAGATTGCTACACTAAGACGAGAGTTCAGCAAAGCGGCAGGGTATAAGATAAATGAGAAGAAATCAACAGCCATAGTGTATGCAAACAACCCCAAGACTGAAGAAGAACTAACCAGCATGGTGCCCTTCAAAATAACAGAATAAAAAATGAAATAGCTAGGAATAAACCTAACAAAGGAAGTGGAAGCCCTATACAAAGAAAACTACAAAACATTAAAACAAGAAATAGAAAAAGACTTCAAAAATGGAGAAAAATACCTTGTTCCTGGATGGGCAGAGTAAACATCACCAAAATGGCCAAATTACTGAAAGCAATATACACATTCAATGCGATTCCAATTAAAATACCAAGAACATACTTTACAGAACTGGAAAAAAATGATGAAAAGGTTCATCTGGAAACACAAAAACCACAAAGAGCCAGAACTATCCTGAAGAATAAGAACCTAGCAGGAGGGATCACAAGCAATCTTCTCTCTCCACATACAACAGGCAACTCAAAATGGACCAAAATCCCAACTTTAAGATTCAAACTGTGAAGCTCAGAAATAGGGAAAATGTTGTAGTACATTATTTTGGGTAATAATTTTTCAAATATAATTTTAAAATCATATCCATAAGAGAAATCATTAACAAATATATCAAACTAAAAAAAGTTCTACACAACAAAGAAAACAATGAACAGATATGGAATTAATTGACAAGAACTTAGCTTGAAGAATATATACGAATCTCAACAGAAGAAAACCAAATAATCCAATCAAAATAGGTAAATTATCTGAACACATATTTCTCAAGAGATTTTCAGCAGTGCTAATCACTAGGGAAATACATATTAAACCCAAATGAGATATTATCTTGTTTGAATTTGATGATTTATTACAAAAAAAGACATGAAATAACAAGTGCTGGCAAGGAGTACAGAAAGGAGAATGAATGTATTGCTGGAAGTCAGTATGGAGACCACTAAGACAACTGAAAATTGATCTGCCATATGACCCAGCAATCCCACTTCTGGGACTATATCCTAGGTAAGTGTAATCTCCATATGAGAAAGGGATCTGTAATGCTATATTCACACCTGCACAATCTACAATGGCAAATACATGGAAACAACCCAGATGTTCATCAGAAAGGAGTGGATAAAGAAATTGTGGTACATCTACTCCATAGAATACTACTCAACCATTAAAAAGAATGAAATTCTACCATTTGCAACCAGATGGTCCCAAATGGAGACAATTACGTTCAGTGAAATAAGCCAAACCCCAAAGGACACATATCATATGTTCCCCTGATATAAGGTAATGTTCATGCAAAATATAAGATTGATAGATACATAGGTAAACATGTATGTATAGTCATCTAGAGGAAATGTATAAGGAAGACTATCATTATAGAGATTTGAAGATACAATGCAGTATGCATCTCGACTTCCAAATCAAGGATGGACTCCCGTGAAAATGTTAATTATATTTTGACAATTGGATGCTGGACTCTGCTGTTGTCTATACCTACAATGTCATGATACACTTAAATAGCAGAATGATGGACTTGTGATTTTTGCTAAGGACTATACTATTGAAATAATGTAGGGGAAATCAGTGGGATAAGGGAAATTGTGGAATGAGAGAGAAGAAATCCCATGAGTCTATGCAATGGTATCATCAAGTAAAAAAAAAATTAATAAATAAAAAATAAGGGAAAAAATAAAAGAAAAAAATCAAACAGGCTAATTGTGGGTCAACAGGCTCATTCACCTTCAAGTGCTGAGATTCCATATGGGTGCCAGTTCGTGATCCTGGCTGCTCCAGCTTTCTGCTTATGGACTGGGAAACCAGCAGAGGTCTATCAAAGTCTCTATAACACTTCACTCGTGTGGGAGACCCAAAAGAAGCTCCTGGATTCTGGTTTCACATTGGTTTAGCTCTGGTCATTATGAACTTTTGGTCTATAGACCTTTCTTTGTCTTATCTCTGAAAATTGCCTCCCAAATAAAAATAAATAAATCTACAAAAAAGAAAATTGGACAAATTCAACCCACTTCAAAGTATTTATTAAATTAAAATGTGAGAAATCCATTGTAGTTGAATAATATTAAATAATTGCCATAAGTTTAAGATGTGCCAAATAATGCAGAAAAGTTAAGGAAGCCATAATAAACTAATACATTAAAATATCATCTTTTAAAAAAAAGATTTATTTATTTTTGTTAAAAGGCAGACATTGTGGAGAGACAGGACAAAAGATCTTCCATCAGCTGAGTTGCTCCCCAAATGGATGCAGCAACTTGAGGTGAGTCAACCTGAAGCCAGCAGTCAGTCAGTTCACTCCCCAAATGGCTGCAATAGCCCGAGCCAAGCCAACCTGAAGCCAGGTGCCAGGAACTTCTTTTGGGTCTTCCATGTGGGCTCAGGGTCTGAAGGACTTGGGCCATCCTCCACTGCTTTCCCAAGCCCTAAGCAGGGAACTGGGTTGGAAGTGAAACATCTGGGATGTTAAGCCAATGCTCATGTAGGGTCCTGGGCTTGGAGGTGGAGGGTTAACTAGTTGAGCTCTTATACTGGCTCTATATCTTTTTCTTCATAGAAGTAACCATTATACCTCTTGCAGCTCACAATGATGAGAATTCTGATGACAAAAACAATTAATGATTGATATATGTATGAATGAATGGAAAGAAGGAAGGAAGGCAATTATACAGGAAGGAATTAACCATTCATTTATCTAGGCTGAGTCCAGTGCTTGGCAATTTACATGCATCATTCCATTTAATTCTCATAACAAGCCTCTGAGAAAGTGTTAACAGGTTTTAAATATGGTACTTGCGGCTTTGTGAAGTTGATTTACAGGCAAAAGCACAGCTAATAAAAGTTATTTAATGCAAACTTACTCCAGAGTGTCATTCAGTTAGCGGTATATACATGCAATAAAAAGAAAGGATTTCAGATTGCACCGATCTATTCCTAAAAGAGTTGCAACCTTTTTCCGTATTGGTCTTTCAACTTGCATTCCAAGAATACTCCTGTGATTTGACGAGGAATTTCAAACACATTGAAAACAGAATAAAATCAATATGGAACCATAATTAAGTTTCAGATCAATATATTCTAGAGGAAAATAAATAAAAGCAGTTGGAAATCTTTTTTATTTATGCGCTAATTGAATTATATAGCACCCAATAAATGTTCAATTAACCTAATTATGATCAACATCGGAAGAATATACTTCTGCCACATCTTTTGGATCCAAGTCTGGCCATATGAGCAAAAAATAGATTTTGTGAATAATGTAAAGCCTCCTCCTAACCCCAGCTCCCATAATGTCAGGTGAGCTACTGTCAGGTGAGTTCCGTGGGCCAGCTTGGCTCATTCAGTCATGACCCCCACCAGCTCGGCTGCCAATCAGCAGGTGCTGCACTCCTACACAGGCAAGCCCACAAGTCCCTTACAGAATCCACCCCCAGATCTGGTTCTGTCAGACTCTGGTAGGTGTTGATTCTCAGCCTGCTGTAGCCCAGCCCCTGCTCTGACACAGGCAGGTGCTGAAGCTTAGCCCGACTAGGCATGCCCCCAGCCCCAGCTTTTGCCTCTTCCAGCGGGAGGCAGATAAAAAAATCTCTGCTTCTGTTTTGCCTCCCCTCCCCTCTCTCTGTAACCCTGTCTTTCAAATAAATACATCTTTTAAAATAAATAAATAAAATAAATATTTTAAAAATGATAATCTAATTCTTAGGAAAACATGTTCCCTTTCTATATTCTCCATTTTTTCAGTCATCTTACCGAGCTTGGGTAAATTGATTTTTTTTCTTCATATTATGAATAATGTGAAGTTAGGCAGGTTTTCTCACTCAAGAAATATTTGGGAAAGGGAATCATTTATGTGTTTTTCTAATGACCCAAGAGAAGAAAACAGAAAGTCTATTATTTTTGCTACACCAGTGTTACTCTGATGGATGCAGACAACAGCCAATTAATTAGGTTAGGTACTAATCAAATGATTTATTTGAGACATTATAAATCTCAAAATCTAATTGCATGTCTGAATCACATAAGATTTTATATACAGTTTAACCAACCATGTTATTGATAACCTTTGAACAAATTACTGACTGCTTAACAAACTCCAACTGACATGCCAGAAACCGTGTCGGACTTTAGGAAACTAAACTATCAGACAAGGAGCTTGTCTTTGTAAAGGAAACTTAAGTTCAAGTCCATTGAAGTTGTCAGATTTTCCTTATTCCCCCCATCCCTTAGACCCGCAGTCTCAACCTTATGCACAGATGAGTTTAATTGCTTCCCTGGATCTGGCTACATTGTAGGGAGCAGGCAAGTATTGCAACCTCACGAAAGTACTTCATCCCAAGTAAAAATATATACTCAAATTCAGGATACCACTGCCTTGAGGGACTATGCTCTCAATGTTCATGTATTGGATTTTTCAAGAGAAACTGGAATTAGAGAATTTTATATGCAATGTATTGAAATATATGAATATGTATAAATATATATGAAATATGTTGATTTTAAAAACATTGATAGGTGATTTTAATATTATATAAATGCAGATCACAGAAAGCATTCTCAAATTAATGTATCCAGGAAATCCCAGTTACTTTCCTTTTACGGGCTCTCCTTGAGCCAAGTCCCTTTGTGAGATTCCTTGAGAACCAGAATAACACAGTAAGGATGACTGTCCCTTAATCTACATTTTAATTTCTGGTTCCATAACTAGCTCCAGTGCTTTTGGTAAAAGTCATCTTCTTACCCCAGCTGTAGGCAATTGCCTAGGTGGTCTTGTACCTAGACAAGTGATGACACTGATGGGAGAAAAGTAGCCAATAGCGTTGTTGGGCATCTTAGGCCTGATTAATGCTAACTTTAGTCATGACCCAGGATCTCTTTCAGGTCTCTCTTATGCTTACAGAGACAGAACAGTTGGAACATGAACTAGTGTCCCTGTGGGATCACAGGTGAAAGCTTAACCTGACATGCCACCACTAGGCCAAAAGTCAAGTTTAATTTGTATAACTGTGAGTATATTTTTTATAGTGTATGAGACATGTTTTATTTGACCACCGTTTTAAGTAAAAAAGTAAAATCCTGAAAAATTTTGGAGAAAATTCTTTCATGTCTTTAGATTTATTAAAGAAGTGCTTCAGATTGGGAACTGCCTTTGAGAATTAAAAACAGATAATGGTGCTTTGTATTTGAGAGAGAAAATTTTTGTGCTAACACGTTTGATTACATTTACTAGGAAAGCTTGTCAGGATTCTCTTGTAATGATAACTATGACTTCCTATTTTCCATAAGAAATGACTCGTTCATTGCCTAAATTTCCTCTTTATCATTACTGATGCACACTGCATTTCTGGTTCCTAAAAGTTTTACTTTCCTTATTACCTACCTAACATCAAATGTCGAACTTTAATGAAATTAAGATAAAACATGAATTTCTTTCTAAAGAAGGATGTATTTATTTGAAAGGCAGAGTGACAAAGAGGGAAAGAGAAAGGAAGAAAGAGAGAGGAAAGAGAAAGAGAGAAGAAGAAAGAGAGAGAGAGAGATCTACCATTCATTGGTGTGATTGTCAGACACACCAGTCAAGGCTGCATCAGGCTGAAGCCAAGAGCCAGGACCTCCATCCAGGTGTTCCATGTGGGAGACGGCAGCCCAAGGACTTGTGATGTCATCTGCTGCTTTCCAGGCTTGTCAGCACGAATCTGAATTGGAAGCAGAGCAGCTGAGACTCAACCCAGCACCGTGACATTGGATGCAAGCTTTGCAAGCAAGGCCTTAGACTGCTGCATCACATTGGCTCACAGAAATTTCTTTTCTAAGCTGATGGCAATAATACACTCAGAAATACTTTGGTGATAAGATTTGACAAAAATTTGCCACTGCTGGGGATTCTGTAGAAGCAACCAAAGGAATGGGGGCAAATAATGGGCAAAGGTATCAGGGAAAATTTTAAGAAGGGTAGCTTCTTATTGGATTCTTTATTACTATGTGGAATCACATATCTCCTTATTATAGAAAATGACCTTGTTTGCAAGGAATTGATTGTCTGTCATCAGAGAAGTTGAGGCATTCTGAATAACCACTGCCTTTACTTTTTCACAAGCAACTATTGTAGGTCTATTATTTTACATCCAGCATAAAATCTGGACTTGAGAAATACAACTCCCAGATGAAAATTGTAGAAGGCATTCTAGATCGTTACGTGATTGAGTCAAGGTCTTTCTATACCCTGAGATAAAGAGAAGTCTGTTAAATATATTTTAAGAGTATAGTCTTCCACTACAGTTACTGTCAAACCTCAGAAATATTATAAACATTATTAGTAATTTCTTCCATAAAAGTTGTAAAAAATTTTTTGGGTGGTGAGTACAAATCAATGGGGAAAGCAAGGGAAAGAATGAGAATGAGATATTTCACCTGCTCGTCCACTCCCCAAATGTCTGTAAAATCCAGGACAGGGCCAGGTTTAAGCCTGCAACAGAGAATGTCAAGCACATCTCCCACAAGAGTGGCAGGACCCATGTACTCGGGGCATCATCTGCTGTTTCTCAGGATGGGTAATAGCAGGTAGCCAGGTTGTAAGTGGAGGTGAGGCTGAAGTCCAGACACCTATTCGGGAGATGTGGGTATCCCAAGTGGTGGCTTAATGTGCTGCTTCACGATGCAGACCCCCAAATTTTAAAGTTATTCTAAAGGAAATAAGAAAATGTCACTTCACTGCCGTAACTATGGAAATTGGAAGGTGACAACCGCTGCAGATAGGAACATTTGATCCTGCTTGAATCACAATAATAAATGATGAGAGTACACATTAAAATGAAGAATTACTTTTGCACACATTTATTAACAGCTTTTCATAGATACAGTAATACATTTTGTTTGACTTTGAATATTCATTACCTGTGAAATCTGAGATGTAAGAGCACATATGACATATAGGTCAAGTTAAACAGCAAGGATAACACGTTCTAGATGAAATAATTATGAGTCAATAAAAATACAAAATAAAACTTGTCCAATGTAAGAATCACATCCTTTAAAATTTAACTACTTTTAATGAAAATGTACTCGCTATGTAATGAACACTTACAGGTTAACCACCCAGTATTCCTTTATTATATCCATAAAATAAGAATCAAATATACAGAAGAGAAAAAGAAAATTAACCCTTTCCCCAAAACCATTTGGGTCAATGTGATTTTATTGAAGGGCATTCTATCGTCTCAGGTTTCTTATCTAAATGATATAAATTTGTGAAATTATTAAAATGGGGTTGATTCATAAAACAAATACTAAGCCTCATTTATCATTTTCAGGATATTCTCCCGTGCTTTTTTGATTAATACTTTTATTAGAGGCATTCAGTATAGATAATGCAAAATTAAATGGATTTTGCCAGAATACATTATAGCCATTAAAATAAATCAGACTATTAAATGGAGGGAAAAAGTAAAATCTGAAAAAGAAATATACTTCCATATAACTTGTGACAGAGTCAATTAATCACCTAACTATAATCTGAGATCTTTTCTATAGAAACGAAGCAACAAAGATCCACTTAAGATTTCATCATTATTGTCATATTCTCTGCAGATAAGATTGTGACCAAAGCTCTGGTCTGTAGTGAGCAGGAAGACAAAATATTTTTGGTAGTTTGTAACTTTTAAAAAAATGATTTATTTATTTTTATTGGAAAGGCAGATATACAGAAAGGAGAAGAGACAGAGATGAAGATCTTCCATCCGATGGTTCACTCCCCAAGCGGCCGCAATGACTGGAGCTGGGCCAGTCCAAAGCCAGGAGCCAAGCAGCTTTTTCTGTGTCTCCCACACAGGTGCAGGGTCTCAAGGCTTTGGGCCATCCTCGACTGCTTTCCCAGGCCACAAGCAGGGAGCTGGATGGGAAGCGGGGCAGCCAGGATTAGAACCAGTGTCCATATGGGATCCCAGTGCATGCAAGGCGAGGACTTTAATCGCTACTCTATTGTGCTGGGCCTGGTAATTTGCAACTTCTCTCAATTCAGCTACATCCTACAGTCCTTGCCAGAGACACTATCAAGCACGACACAGGCAAATAGTCAAATATTTCCACAACTGTTGGGAAGAAGAAACTGAGGAGAGCTTGTATCTCATGTGATTCGTCACTTCTGCATTCTGTTTTGGATCATTCTCATCTAGTATTCCTTTTACAAAGTTCACTTCAGACTCCAATATCATAGTGAAAAATAGACCATTTACTTGGCTTGATTTTGGGGCTTCATAAATTTTGTGGCCTTTATAATTTCTCTTTAAATCACACACACACAAAAAGAGGACAGGATGAGCACTTTCTTCAGTTTTAATAATGCAACCGATAGGTCCTACGAAGGACTTTTAACAAATGTCAATTGTCTGTTATGGAGATTTAAAATTTTGTCTTTTTATAAAGTTTTTTTTTTCATTTGTATGGCAGAGATACACACATGCAGAGAGAGTCATACACGGAGATAGATCTTTAATCCACTGGTTCATTCCTTAAATGAGAGCAATGACTGGAGCTGGTGTGATGTGAAGCCAGGAGCCAAGATCTTTTTTTTTTTTATTAATTATTTTGCATTATGTGACAGTTTCATAGGCTCTGGGAATCCCCCCACTCCTCTCCCTCCCCTCCCCCTGGTGGATTCCTTCACCTTGATGCAGTATTACAGTTCAAATTCAATCAAGATTCTTTCCTTGCAAACATATACCAAGCATAGAGTCTAGCTACGTATTGTCCAGATGGGTTGAATAGTTTCTTGGGGAGACCATTTCTGGTCCGAAGTCAGAGCTGGTAGAATATCATCCCAGTCAATTAAGAGTCCCAATATAACATCAACAGCAGTTTGCAATATTATGGAATTGACATGGTTTTGAGTAACCAGTATGTTAAAAAAAAAAAAAAAAAGAAAAGAAAAGAAAAAGAAAAAAAAAAAAAAGCAAATCCTAACCACAACCTATGATTAGCTCATTGACATTTCAATTTTAGTTTATATACAGGACCGGACCGGCTGCTATATACCTTAAAATGGGTATAAGGTACCATTCAGCTGTCTCGTGTCTATTTCATTTTAGTATTTAGTCATTTGTTGTGTTGAAGTATAATTTTGCTGATCTTGGCAGATTTTAGGATAATCTAGACTGGCTTGTAACTCTAACAAGACATTTGTCGACGTTTAAGGTGCAGAACATTTTTTTTTTGGGGGGGGGTGCACAGGAAAATCCTCAACACCGTGGTGAGGAGTAACTAATCTTTGTGTCCCACCCAGCGAGGCATGAGCCAATCCACGCCAGCTCTTTCCTGTCAGATTTCAAGCTCTACTTTCTGTTGTTTGTCTATTTATTTTAGTTTTTTTTTTTTTTTTTTTTTTTTTTTTTTTTTTAGTTTGCATGATTGTTTGTTTGCTGTGAGGGGTTTTCGGAGCAATCCTGATGGTCATTGCGAGG
The DNA here is from genome assembly GCF_030435755.1 of Ochotona princeps. Taxonomy (NCBI): domain Eukaryota; kingdom Metazoa; phylum Chordata; class Mammalia; order Lagomorpha; family Ochotonidae; genus Ochotona; species Ochotona princeps. The sequence goes on from NC_080852.1 coordinate 5,678,433, forward strand.
GAGGGTGGGGCTCCAGAGTTGGAGCCAGGCTCGGACCAGAGAAAGCTCTCCTCCCTGGTCCTGAAGGACATTTATTGTTCTTTTGTTTCTGCGGACTGCTCAGGACTTCTGGTTGTCTTTCCGATGACGTTGGTTTCTGCACGGTAGTGTTTGGACTTCTTCCATCCCCTGCGGAAGCTCCGGTTGGGGGTGGGTGACCTCAGAATACTCGGCCTCCGAGGGCATCCAATTCCCTGTGGCCTCCTTGGCAGTTGGGATATAGTCCTTGTTGCTCGTATTAATAGTTTGTGGTGAAGGTCTGGGAGTCTTCATGGTTGGGATCCAAGCTTCCTCCTTACCACCTGCTCCACTCTGGAGTGCCCCCCTGCTCCATGCACATGACCTCCTGTTAAGAGGTTGAAGAATGACTATTTCTTAAAAACTGCAATACACGACAGTTTCTAAGAATATAATGAAATGTACTAAACACTAATATTCTATATTATCAGGAATAGTAGCAAGTTTTAGACACTGGTCAGAATCGTGAATAATAAAAGTGAAATTAGTAGGTAGAAATCAACCATGTTACGAATTTCCAGAAGCTCAGAAAAATGACAGTATGATTTTTCATTCCTAAAATTGAATTACTTTCCAAAAGTGATGATCACTTCATTCAGATATTGCTTGCAAGTGTGCCTTTGATACAATCTGACTGGAAGACAATACAGTCAAACGTGTTTAAGTTAGAAATATGCATACATTTTAACCCAGAAGTCTCAGTGGAGGATCTCTTTTTTCAGAAATCAAATGAATGGAATCTAGAGAGACATGTCTAAAAGGATATTTATTACAGTACACAGTCAAAAATATAGACCCAATCAATATGTCCATCAGTAGGAAACATCTGAGCAAACAGTTGTGGAATACTAAAGTCAGAAAAAAAAATAACAGTATCATGTTTTGAATTGGATGATTCTCATATTATTTAAAGAGTAAAACATGTTTCAGCATGTAGAACCTACATAAGAAAGACATGTAAGAAAACAACTTGTGTACATGAACTTGGCACAGGTAAAAGTAGGCAATGTAAAGCTGCTAACAGTGGTTATCTCTGGGAAAGTCCAGAAACAGAGTTGGGAGAGGTCAACTGATAAATTAAATCTTTTCTTTAGATGAATATACACTTTTTTTCACTGCATTTCTAATTTTTAGAAGTTTGATAATGTAAAACATCTTAGAAATTTTCAAAGTCACTGTGTTTGTCTGCAGAAACACAGAAGAGTCTAAGGGCCATGTACCTAGGTAGACCTCACTTTACAGGTGAAACATTTGAGTGGGAACTAGAAAGGATTTGAAAAAATGGTGGTAAATGAGGCAAGTCCTTGGCTCTAGGAGATGTGAAAATTCTCACTATACACATTTGTGTTGGTCATCAGCGTGATTGATCAGACCAAGATCAGGTTGACTTACTGGAGGAATTCAAATATATCATTTAATAATACACCAATATAAAATATCAATCATCTTGTGCTGAAGCCAATTGAGAAATTGCAGATTTAGATAGAGCTTTCTGTTCTCCCTACATCTGTCAAGCAAGGCATAAACGTCCCATGAGAAGAGTGACCTCTTTGTACCAGAAGGAGAGAGACATTCTTATTACCAGACACAAGAAGCATACCAAGTTGATTCTTGTGAAAAGAATCCTTATCTTCCATTAGCTCCCCTCATTCATTTCTTGATCATTTTCTTACAGTTACAAACTCTCAAAGATCAACACTCTTTTTCCTTATTTCCCACCCTGTATTTTGTGGTAACTTGAGAGGTCATTTGTGAACTCTCAAAGCCCAAATTTCCTTTCCTTTGACTAACAACATTTCTGCGATTTACCACACTTTCTTAAAATGACTTTTGAGTTTCCAAATCTAACCTCTTTGAGTTTCTCACTCTGTGAAATCTCCATAACATAACATTTTAAAAATTAATGCCTCTTCATAGTGGTTATGCTAGCCTACACTCCGACCAACAGTGAAGTAGGGTACCTTTTCCCTCACATCCACGGCAGCAGGTGTTTTTAGTAGAGTCCCAAGTGTAGGCCAACCTCACTGGAGTTAGGAGGAACCTCAATGTGATTTTCATTTGTATTTCCTCACAGGTAGGGAATCTGAGTATTTTTTTCATATATCTATTAGCCATTTGAATTTATTCCTTTGAAAAGTGCCTGTTCATTTCTTTCACCCACTTTTTCACAGGGTTGTTGTTTTGCTTTTGTTGAGTTTCTGAAGTTCTTTAAAAATACTGGATCTTAGTTTCTAATGTGTTGTGTAATGTGCAAACATTTTTCTCATTCTGTTGGTTGCTTCTTCACTTTGTTGATCGTTTCCTTTGCTGTACAGAAGCTTTTTAGTTTGATGCAGTCCAATTTGTTTATTTTGGCTTTGGCTGCCTATACTTTTGGTGTCTTTTCTAAGAAGTCTTTCCCAATTCCTGTATCTTGGAGAGTGCTTTCTATGGTTTCCTCTAGCAGTTTGGTGGTTTCTGGGTGCAGATTGAGGTCTTTGATCCATGTGAAGCTGATTTTTTTTTATTAATTATTTTGCATTATGTGACAGTTTCATAGGCTCTGGGAATCCCCCCACCCCTCCCCACGCCCCTCCCCCCTGGTGGATTCCTCCAACTTGATGCAGCATTACAGTTCAAATTCAATCAAGATTCTTTCCTTGCAAACGTATACCAAACATAGAGTCCAGCTATTTATTGCCCAGATGGGTTGAACAGTTTCTTGGGGAGACCATCTCTGGTCCAAAGTTCATCCACATTGTTGCAAATGACAGATTCCATTCTTTTCAGGATGGAATACATTTGTTTTACATACATACATATACATGAAGACCCTTCAACGAATTCATGGACAATGCATATTTTTACAAAAGATATGATTCCAATTTTTCTTTTGCAGCTCAGTATTGTTTCCTAGAAGAACTTATTGTGATAGTCCTTTCCCTTCTGCTTTCTTGCACTTTTATTAAAAATTACTGGGATATAAAGGATGTATTTATGTGTCTGCTTTTGTGCAAGTAACTTACAGTTTGAGTATAGTAGTTTTGCAATGTAATATGAAATCAGAACCTATGGAAGTCTTCACAGATTTGCTCTTTTCAAGACTGAATTGATTGCTTGGAGACTTTGTCGTTGTATAAGTAGTATAACGTTATTTTTATTATTTTGGTATAATAATATAGAGAATTCGATAGGATGGAACTGGATTTGGGAACTATGGATACTTTCGCAGTATTAAGTTTTAAATTCAGGAATATAAGACATGTTTCTATTTTATATGCATTTTCTATTTATTGGTTCCTATTCATTTCTTTTACCCACACTGTGTATTGAAGTTATATCTCTTCCCTCCATGGTTAAATACTTTCATAAGTGCTTTATTCTTTGGGATGATAAAGTTATTGGGATTGTTTTCTTAATTAATTTTTGATATCTCATTGTTAGTGTGTAGAAATGATTTTTACGGTGATTTTGTGTTCTGAAAATTGCTGGATTTGTTTATTAATTGAGGCAGTTTTTACTAGAATCTTTAGAGTTTTTTTTATAGCCATGTTGTACTCTCTGACAATAAAGATTGCTTACCCTACTCTTTCCCAACTTAGATGCCTTTAATTTCTTTTTCTTGACTAATTGCCCTGACTAGGAAATCCACTAATACATTATACGTAAATTGTTAAAGTAAGCACTATTTCCTTGTTACCGATTTAAGAGGAAAAGCTTTCACGTTTTCACTGTTGAACATCATGCTAGTTACTTGATCTTTATATATGGCATTTGCTATGTTGAGAGTTTTTTTTGAAGATAAGGTGTTGAGTTTTGCCAAATGCCTTCTCTGCATTCATTGAAATTATTATATGACTCTTTGTCTTTAAATCTATTGATATGATGTGCCACACATATAGATTTGTATTTGTTGAATCATCCTAACATACAAGTTTAAATCCCACTTGATCATTATATATTATCCTTTCCATATATTGTCAAATTCATTTTACTATTATTCATAGGAGATCTTTGCTTCTATGTTTATCAAGATTATTGAATTGTACTTTTTTCTTATGGTGTCCTTACCTGGCTTTGTTATCAGAGTGATGCTAAGTTTGAAAGTATTTTCACAACGACGTTTCTAAAATGCAAATGTCCTTAGGAAAGGGTGTTGGCACTTAGAAGATGTTGTCTGGGGTGCCTACATCTAAAACAGAACACCTGCATTTAGTCAATTCCAGCTTCCTCTTAATGGTAATCAGCAGACAATGACTCAAGTAATCGGTCTCTATGATTGGTGGAAATGAGGTTGAGTTTCTTGTTCCTGGCTTTGACCTGGTCCACCCAATCCTAGCCATTGTGGGCATTTGGGGCATGAACCAACCTATGTATGGGTGTTCAATTTTTTTCTTTTCATTTCTTTTCTTTCTTTCCTTTCCTTTTCTTTCTTTCCTTTTCTTTCTTTCTTTCTTTCTTTCTTTCTTTCTTTCTTTCTTTCTTTCTTTCTTTCTTTCTTTCTTTCTTCTCCCTTCCTTCCCTCTTTCCTTTTTCTTTCTTTTCATTTCAAAGAAAATAACTAAGAATTTTTAAAAATTTAGGCATTATTGTAGTCTTTTGTAGACTCCCAATGTCTAGCCAGAGCATACAAAACCTTCATGTTCCATTTTTCTTTCTTCAACTTCCCTTTCTTCTCCTCTTGCCTCTTGCCATTGTTTGTTGAGTGAATTTTGTGAATGATGTTTTTTGCGGAAGTCTTTTTACTTCTATTTCTTTACCTATTGGTTCCCACCTGTGCTTTCTGTTTCAGCTGAAGCATCGCTTCATGCAGGAGGCCATGCCTTACATGTTCACATGGTCCACAGGTAAGTAGCACCTCTGTTGTTCTATAGCATGTTGCTTCTTGTTGTCACAGCCATTTTATATCATTAATTTTGGTGTTCTATGTACTTTTTAGAACTTTCATCAGTTTAAAATGGATCTTTCCAAGGATCAAACTTTGAGCTTTTTAGTTCTAGATTCCAGTGCCTGATGTAGTCACTACTAGCAAAGGGTAAATAAATGATATAAGCATTGTTTAAATTGTAATATAATATTCAGATGCTTTTAGAATGCATCTTCTATTTCATGGTCTTTGCTGACAAGTACATAAAACTTACCCAATTATGAGTAAGTATGGTCTTAATATTTATTGTGTTCAGGTTCTCATATTCTGCAGTACAGAGAAGATTTAAAACTACAAGGAAGACTAGATATTTGCTTTCATGGTTAAGACACTGATTGCAATAGGTGTATCCTGCATCAGGGGATTGGATTTTGTTTTTACTTCCAGCTCTAGCTTCAGCTGAAGTGCCTCAGATGATCAATTTTCTGCTGCCCTGTAAGGGATCTATGTTGAATCCCTGCCTCCCAGCTTTACCACCAACTGCCTCTCAATACAAAGCCTTTCTGACTTTGGGTGAGTGAACTAGTATTGGAACTCTCTTTCTCTCCATCTCTGAAATAAATAAATACAATTAAAAAAACCTTATGGAGGGCCCTGCACGGTAGCCTAGCTGCTAATGACCTTGCCTTGCAGGTGCCAGGATCCCATATGGGTACCTGTTCTAATCTCAGTGGCCCTGCTTCCTTTCCAGCTCCCTGCTTGTGGCCTGGGAAAGCAGTAGAGGATGGCCCAAAGCATTGGATCCTGCACCAGTGTGGGAGTCCTGGAAAAGGTTCCTGGCTGTGGCTGTTGCGGCCGCTTGGGGAGTGAATCATCAGATGGAAGCTCTTCCTCTCTCTCTCTCTCTCTCTCCTCCTCTCTGCATATCTGACTTTCCAATAATAAAAAAAGATAAATATGGATTCAAGAAATAAGATCATCTCAGATGGTGATGAGAGTTCATTAAGAAAACTTAAACGTACTATCAACACGCACAAAAAAACTATACATTGCAAGGAAAGAAAAATATTGATTTGAAATGTGTAAGTTACAATAATGATAACATAAGTGAGATGGTTTTTGTAAGAATATGTAGTTTTTTGCTTTCAAAAAATCTTGCTGTTACAAAGAAATTTTAACCATATTTTTAAAATAACGCCGCCACTTTTAAATAATTCAGTGTGATTTGCTGAGGATATAGCTGATTTCAAAATGCTTTTCTATTGTGAATGAGCATGCAAAAAATGAGACCTTTCATCCATTCTACTGACCATCATCAGCACTGATTTTGGTTGTCTGCCCTGTGCTGTTTTCTGAACTCAGGCAGCTGTTGCATTCTAAAAGACCAAGAATGATAAATGGGCTTGAGACTGCTTAAGGTCTTTGTAAAGTTTAATGAAAGATTTATCTCTTGAGGGTGATGTTCCTCTTTCTTTTACTAAAATGAGAGTTTGATAACCTCTCATTGTGCCCTTGATGAATTACACCTCACAGTCATAACTAAAAATGACTAACTGGAAATTGTTTTTTACATAGCCAACAAAGTCTGATTACTGTGGAATGGTTTAGTTCTTAGGATCTACAAAACTGACTTTGGCATTTGAAATATTTTTAATTGTTAAGCTGAGAAAAACCATGCTTCACTAATTCAACACCAATGAGTTGGAGACCCTTAATACTCTCTATGCTAATTAAGGCAAAAGGAATAGGAGATTATGATTTAAAGCTTGCAATCAGGTTATGCTATTCTAATATACAATCACAAAGAATGTTTACTGCCAGAGTTAGCTATTATGGTTCTTGGAGCCATTAATATTTAATTTAAATTTAACAGGTTTGTGAGAGGTTTATATCCTTATAACTACATATACAAAATTTAAAGAGATTTTGCAAGCCCCATAAAATAAAATGACGATAAAAGAAATAAAATGAAAAGAAAAACAAGATATTTCAGACATTTTACTTAGCTCAAAGTGTTTGGTATTTCACAACATGATGAACATTTCTCTACATATTAAGAAATTAAAATTTACTTTTAAAATGATCTATCCAAGAAATTTGAGATACTGCAGATAGCCTTGAGTTGCTAGTGGGACTTTTTTCTCTTTTGCACATTTATTTGCTTCTACTGGAAGTAGAGGCCTAGGATGGACCAAAAGTAACAATTGTTTTCTTGGACTTTATATTTGGAGTTGGGACAAGCCACCTGACAATAGACACTTGGAGACAGAGCCTGTCTTACAGTAGAAATCCTACCCCAAATGCTTATCCAGTTTAAGGCTAATCCTACTTTATATCAGTCAAATGCCCTCCTCACATCTGAGAAACTATAGCGACATTGTGTGTGATCTCAGCCTTTGGGCCTGGCTTTCCACAACTAGTGGTCACCTCCCACAGCTGTGCAGGAGAGGTTTTGTGGGCAACATAATCCAGGCCAGTCCCACTGGCTATCCAGTAACATCACTAGCAGTACCACTGGGTGTGTGGTTAGCCCTGGGCACTCACTGGGCAGGTGGGTACCCAGGACACAACCCCATGAGCCTGACCTGTAACCCTTCTTTCTCAAAGTCCTCCTAGGCACAGGTGTACTGTGTAGAGATCCTAAAAATCTAGGAGGAGAGAAAAAAATTATGCTACTGTTGCCACCTACCATTCCTTTCCTGGCTCCTCAGCTGGGGCATGCTGTATCACAGAGAAACATAACCCATATATAAAATAATAGGACTCAGGAGACTGAGAGAGAAACACTAGTAAGGAAAGGATAAAATGCGAAAATGGCACAGAGCCTCAGAAGAGCAGCAGGGAGAGAGGAACAGAGGCCATCTCTACTTCCTCGGTTCCTTGGCTGGGGACAGGATGTTGTAGGGAGAGATACGCAGAAAGTTTCATCGTTTGGCCACCCCTGAAGATGGGCAGCTCTGACAAAGGGAGACTCTCACGGTTCTCATGAAAACGCGTGACAGCATCAAATTCACAAGCAAAACTGAATCAGTGAGTAATCAACAAAATGAACTGGAGGGCATTATTTTGTGAGTGAAACTAAGTCAGACACAGAACAGCATCGCATGGTCTTTCTTCTATGTGGGGGCAAAAGAAAAAAAAACAACAACAAATAAACAGAACACCAAAAACTAACCTCGACCTGAACACAAAATACTGGTTATCTCTGGTTGGGAGAGGTAGGAGAGCTGAAATTAAAAATTAGGAAAATTTTAATTACCTTCCAGGGCTGTTGAAATAACTAGTCAGAGCGCATTGTGGGTATTGACTGTCCATTGCTTCCAGTTCTGTGTAAGCAATAACCAGGTCTGTTGGTTCAATGAAAAAAAAAAAAAGATGAAGCCGCAGGAAGAACTCCCCGTATTTTCTCTCAAACAGTGAGTACTTGCTATTGGCTGAATGAATAATAATTATGTGAGAACCCTGCCAGTAGTAGATGTTCATAGGAGAAGTTGGGTGAGGGATATGTGGGCACTCTTTATTACTATCTCATAATTTCTATTTGTAAATTGGAAAATGGGGAGGGAAGATAAACCCCTATATCTATAAAAATGTATCATGGAAAAAAATAAACTTGAAAAGCATTCTGAAATAAAATGTTAAGAAAATAAGTTTCATGCGTCCTGAAAGCAGCTGTTCTGCTTGTTTCTTTGTGTCTGGAAAGACGTAACCTCACACAGAGATGACCTTCCATATTTCTTATTAAGCAGTTTAAGAACAATTTAAAAAAGGAAATATAGTTAGTTGTGGCAGAACCAATGGCAGTTTCATAGCTTGGCCGATCCAAGTAACTTTGCAAATAGTAAAGGCTTCCTGCTCTCCTTGCCTGCCCCAATTTATGAAGGAAAGATGTTCCTTTGCTTCAAGAGAAGGAAGGAAAGGACTCCTTCATTGTACCCTGCTTCCTCCCACCCTCCCCAATACCCTTTAGGACTGTAAGGGAGATTAGCATGCCGGGAAGTAATACGTGTTTACAACGTTATCTATAGGATTTATTCAATTCAACTTTTACATCAGTTTAGTTTCTTACTTTTCTCACACTTGCCATGGCATTTTACACTTGCATATCAGGAAGTTAAGCTCGTAATGGTGAAATGAATGACTATGTTACTGTAATAACGTGGGGATCAATAATAAGAGGGAAATATAGGGAAGGAAAAGGGGGAGAGAGAGTGAGGCTTCCCTATGCTGATAAATCTGTATCATGAAAAATAAGATATCTACTCATGTTGCATACATTTAAAATAATAAATAAATAGAACCAATAATTCTGCTCAGAGTGTACTACCTGTGGCAGACTCTATTACTTCCGGTTCTCTATAAACAATAAACACGCCGGTCGGTTTCATGTAGAATGAAAGAATATGCTTCAGAAAGAATTCTTTTTTTTTTTTTTTTCTCATAAACTAACTGCTTGCTATTGGCTGTGGGGCAATGAGGCAGTAGAGACAATGAGTGAAATCATTTGGCTCATTGTCTATTGAGCTAGCTATTATCCATTCTTACAATATTGTGGACAAAGGAATTTAAGAAACAATCATTTTCTGGATGATGGCATTGCTGAAGTGTAAAATACTATATCCACCGTGAAGAGCATAGGTTTTATTGAATGTTTTTCCTGAGCACTGGTGAAACAGATTCTTAAGTGAGTCTTACGGAGAAGCAAAGTGTTGAAGGATTCTCCGAGGTCATGTTAGATGATTAAAACAATCACGTGTGAAGGCTAAGTCCTCTGTAGTAAACAATGCACATTCGCACACTTTGCAAGTGTGCTCAAATCAAAATAAGGAGTCATCTCCCCAGGGAATCCAAACCAGGCAATGTGCCTGGACTATCTTTTCAGCAAGGCATTTTAATATGGCCGAGGTTGCCAGGGAGTGATTTAAATAAATGCTTGATTTTAAAAGGCTATTTTTTCTTTCTGTGCTGCGGAAAAATAACAAGACACGTTGCAGTGTTGCCTGGGAGGCAAAGGATGGAATAGAGTGGGAAGTCAGGCTTTGCCAATATGAGCTTTCATTCCATTCTTATCTTTTAGCTAGTATTTAATCATTTCACCACTTGCATAGTTGAGTGTTTACTGTATTTTGACTTCAAGGAAACGTAGTCCTGTTTTCTGTCCTCTTAGGATGCCTAATGGACCCCCCAAATCTCTCATATCCTCTCCTCTCTGTCTCAGAAATCACTGGATTTATGCAATTTGGTCAGCCATGGCTTTTGAAGGAATAATACTTATATCTTAATATTGTCCAGAATAGAAAGCTGAATATAGGCAGTTAGATCAGGCAATGGAAGACTAAGCCTTGCAGGCTAAATCTAGCCTACCCCCTTGTTTTGTGTGGCTGAAAAACTGGCATTGCATGAGTGTGGTGATACTACTATTGAAACATACCAAAGACTGCATGGTTCACCAAGCCGACCTTCATTTTCTCAGTTATGTAGGCTATGAGATTAAGGCATTGGCTGATTCAGTTCCTGTTGAGAACACTTCTCCTAGATTTCATAAAGAAGCTCTTTTCCTTTTTAAAAGGCCACTGAACCACTTACATTAGGAACGTTCCCTTCAGTCCTCAACTCTTGTTAAAGACCTCCAAAAAGCTGCATTCTAAATCTTCCCTTCTGTCCTCAACTCTTGTTAAAGACCTCCAAAAAGCTGTATTCTAAATATACTTGCATTGGGCATTAGGACATCCACATATAGATTTAGAGAGGACATCTTTAGTAATGGAAAAGAAATAAAAAGGGTCATGTTTGCGCCTCATGAGAACTATATGAATATTCAAATTTCTGTTTCCATTAGATTCAATTTAATTGGAAACATGCTTGTATTCATTATTTCATGTGTTGTCTAAGTTGTATTTGAGGAGTTAACTAGCTTGTAAGCCGCACAACCTAACCAAATCTACTGATCCATAATGTAGCTTATGCTTAATAAATGGTAGCTTTGGTCAAGGGCCTCAAACTGAGTAAACAATAGAATATAATTTTCCAATGTGGAATAAGTGAAATAGAACACCTGGGAATAATTAGGAGTGCCGCATATATTAGAGAACACAAACTCAGCCTTGTCCAAAGCCCAGGCAGGAAATGTCCAGGAGTGGAAATTCCTCTTAGAAGACAATGGGAAGTTACAGGAAGTGGATATCTGTTGTGATGTTTCCACATACTGACAGTTACCCAACCCCAGCAGGTCATTGTCATAGCAAATATGATCCTGAACTGGCTTGAGATCTAAGTTGGAAGTATATTTTATGTGCATTTTTAAGCAATCAAAGATAAAAGACATTTGTTGTTCAACAGAGTGTAGAGACACAAAATATGCCCATGTATCAAATGTAAACCAATGACAATTTTGCAAGGTATGGTAAGAATAATAAAAGATTGATCTAAATCTGACAAAATCATATTTTCCTTGTTTTATATAACTTTAAGTTCATAAGGTTCATATTCTGTTTTTAAAAAAGATTTATTTTTATTGGAAAGGCAGATATACAGAGAGGAGAAGAGACAGAGAGGAAGATCTTCCGTCCAATGATTCACTCCCCAAGTGATCGCAATGGCCAGCACTGCGCCGATCCAAAGCCAGGAGCCAGGAACTTCCTTCAGGTCTCCTTCGTGGGTGCAGGGTCCCATGGCTTTGAGCTGTTCTTGACTGCTTTGCCAGATTACAAGCAGGGAGCTGGATGGGAAGCAGGGCTGCCGGGATTAGAACCAGTGCCCATATGGGATCAAGGCAAGGACTTTGGCGGCTTTGCCACTGCACAGGGCCCTCCTATTCCGTTTTTCTAGAGACTTTTTGGTTTTGGAAGAATAGGAAGACATTACTACATCCATTACTACAGTGAAACACCTAAGACGTTCTTTACGAACAAAGTTTTATTTTGACACAGTTCTGAATGTTCACAGTTCTGAAATCAGGTGACACCACCATGTGACATCTGATGATGGTGTTCTTGTTGATAGAGTACCAAGTCAGCATAAGGTGTTACAAGACAAGAAGGAGTGTGCATGCCCATTTATATCCTCCTGATAAACCCACCAGGATTCAGTCTTGGGAGATACATCCCAACAATCGAATCCAATTGATTCACTTCCCAAGGCCTCAACACGACTTTCCAATACCTAGTTTTTGTGCCATTGATAAAATAATTTGGGGACCAAGTCTGTAACACACTGAGTCCAGCCACACAAATACCCAGACAGATAGATGAGGCCATTATTTTCAACATTTTGACATTCCTGGTATCATTTTCTCATTTTCTTGATTAGTGATTCATGTTTTAGGATGTAACTGGTTAATTATAAGACTATCAATACTCAGAGCTTAGGCATATGTGTAGCTGAAATAGTGTGTGATACAGGTGGTTGCATTTGTCCATTAAGCAGAAATAGAGCAAATAAAAAATCCATGATCTGTTCCACTTATAAAATCCTCCAATATAAATAAATCAATCAAAAGCATTAACACTGATAAACAGAAATGACAACTATCATAGTGAATAATTCTGTTGTAAATCTGTTTTTGGGACACAATAGCAAGATGTAATACTACTATGTCATTTCTCTTGATAAACAGAATAGAGGACGTACTTGCAATACCTGCTAGCTATATTTTCCATTGTGTCTGGCTTTGTAGAATATCTATGTACTATGGATACATAAATGTCAGATACTCACTGAGAAACAGCATGGTTTGTGGAAACATTAGTAAGAGATATGTTTTTGTACTTCAACTTCATATTGTAATTCATTGTACAACACTACACAACAGAGCTTTTCAAATTGCCAGGGAAAAAGTTATATTTTTCTCTTGAAATAGACGTTGAAAATGATACATTTGTAATCATCTGTGTACATAAAGCTTCTTGTTCGCCATAGGCATAACATATGTGTGTACTCTTGCTTACTAAGCTTTCAAAGCCTGCAGACATCATTATGAATACTGATAGCACACAGGGAAGCAATGCTATCTTGAGCAGGAGTACAGAATACTTGTCATTCACCTGTGGTTTTTTTTCCCTATCCCTAAAGTCTTTGATCTTAGGTAGGGTTTTTCCATACTTGGTAAGGGGTCTTTCAAGTGCTTTAAGAAATAGATACTTGTCAGGATGTGATTTGAATTGCATTAAAATAGAATATAATTTCAATTTTAAATATGTAAATTTGAGTATACAGACTCATTTATCATCTCAGAATATATATACAGATAAATGCAAACAAAATTCAAAAGTATGTATGTGGAAATTCATTCATTTCAAGACCCAGGAATCTGGTGTGTTTCAAATTTGTAAGTACTGTGGAATAAATCAGTATTAAATCAAAGGTATCTATGAGGTTTTTTGTAAATAAGTGACATATTTAAAAAGGTTTAATACTGAAAACTAATGTTAAGTGTGATTTTATTTGCTTTTCAATTTATAACATGTTACATGCCCATAAAATTTACTTAATATGTAGTGAAACACTTTATACATGCCAGCATTTGCAAGGTATGTGTAGAATGTGTTTTCAAAGCTCAGCAAGCTGCTAAAATTGTGTCATAATGATATTCTGCAACTGCAAAGACTGCTTAAGGATCTCAGAGAGCTTTACTTAATATTAAGTGATTAAATCATACAGTGTCCTTGAATGACAAGTTTAATTATACTCATTTCCAAAATGGCAGTGTGCTGGAAAACTATTAATCTGCAAGCCAAAGGTTATCCCAATAGATAGGAACAGGAGTTCATTTTGCTGAAGACATCAATACCTCTCTATTGGTGAACTCCATATGGAAGTGAACTGTCAGCTGTTGGGTTCTGCCAACTTCTTCAGCACACATACACAGCTGAATGTCACTGTTAGTAGTGCAGTAGTCACAACATTGAAAGGTTATTTACACCTGCTATTCTCTATGACTTGATGACTCTTGCATAATCTTGTAGAGAGCAAGCTGTTTTTTTTTTTTTTAATCACCAATATTCCTGGAGAGTAACATGGTAGAATGGGGTGAGGACATGTTAAAACAGATGGAGAAAGTTTAGCAGAGGAGAAGCAGAGAAGGTGCACTCCTGGGAAACAGGAGTGGGTAAGCCAACAGAAGAGGGAAACCTGGAGACAAGTGGACATGAGGAAACAGGCGTGGGAATTGGATGGATTTAATGGTTCAACCCCCCCACCAGTGCCACATTGAGTGCTTTTTGAATTCTGTGCATGTTATAAGCCAGGGGAGTACTCGCTTCTAGCTTAATACATTGTACTGTTCCCACTGAAAAATAATACTAACTTGGCGTCCCATGGATTGCATCCAAAATAGGTCTTGGGTTGCCCTCAGACTTAACCGCTAGCAGGTTCCAGCTGAAAGAGTTGGTGACAGCCCTGTGATTAGTTTAAAGTCACAGCTGTTGTCTGTCTTATCCTGCATACTGCTGGACCTGTGAGTGGGAGAAAGGTTGAGTAGACAATGATGCAGACATAATGTGGGATCACAGGGGACAGAGTATGATTTATAAACCCTGGCTATGGAGGCCATAGCAGAAATGTATCATGGAAACCTGGGACAGAAACTCAGTGAAGGAAGAGGCACAAATGAGGCAAATGAAGAAGTATGCACTGAATGATCAGATCGGTACATGTGGCCTGTGGACTTGTGGACAACACAGCTTAATAACTGGCTCCAAGAAGAATCCACTAATCAGAGTTTCAGCGGACAAGAGTAAAAGAAGAGGTGCAGGCACAAAGAATGAGGTTATTGATGTCTTCCCCAAAAAGGAACAAAAGATTATTTCATCTCACAATTAACTGATAAAGACATCAAGAAATTGTCAAACAACTTTAAAGAAATCATTAGAAAGTTCTTTAAAAACAATGAGAGGCATGTACGAGAGTTCAAAAAATTTAAGGAATATGCTACACAGGAAATAAGAAACAAAATCAAACTGAATTATTGGAAATGCAGAATACAATACAGCAAATTAAAATACAATGGAATGTTTCAATAACAGAATGAATGAGGCAGAAGAAAGAAATTCAGAGTTGGAAGGTGCCACATGTAAAAATGTCTGAACAATTAGAAATATGGGAGAGGAACTGCGTAAAGCTAAGAAATCCGAGTGATAATTAAGTGACAAAATCAAAAGGCTGCACATGTAAGTCACGGGAGTTCCTGAAGGTGTGGAGAGACAAGTTGAGTCAAAAGATGTATTCAATGAAGTAATAAATGAGAATTTACCCAAAATTCAGAAAGAAAGGGATTGCAAGTACAAGAAGGGCAGAAAGCCCTGAGTAGATTCAACCAGAAGTGAATGATCCTCACCATGGCACTTCATAACCAAGCTCTCTGGTTGACCATTAAGAAAAAATACTTGAATATGCACTTGAGAAACGTCATGTTAACTTATAGAGGAACACCAGTCAAACTCATGGTTTACTTCTCATGTTAACTTATAGAGGAACACCAATCAGACTCATGGTTTACTTTTCAGTGGAAATCCTGTAGGCCGGAAGTCAACGGAGCGAAATATTGTCAGCCCAGAATCCCAGCATACCCAGCAAAACTAAACTACATTTGAAAATGAAATAAAATACATACAAAACAAGCAAAAATGGAAAGACTTCACCTCTACAAGACCAGTGTTACAAAGGTTGCTTAAAGATGTGCTACAAACAGTAAAAAAGAATAACACCCATTAAAACAAAGGCATAAATGGAAAATATCAAAATAAGACCAACCAAGAAACATAAATCAAACAATGAGAAATCCAATGCTAAAATGACAGGACCTGCCAAAATTAATCTTGATTATAAGTGGCTTAAACTCATCATCAAACATAGATTAGTGGACTGGACCTAAAAATAAGAGCCATTTAGCTGTTGCCTACAGTAGACACATTTCACCAACAAAGATACATGGAAAATGAAAGCAAAAGGATGGAAACTGGTATTGCAGGTTAGTGGAAAGGAAAAATGAGCTAGTGTAGCCTTTCTATAATCAGATAATATAGACTTTGACATGGAAAGCATTAAAAGAAATGAAGAGGGATACCACATAATGATTAAGCAACTGATTCAGCAAGAGGAAAGCATGATAATAAATGTTCATACACCAAATGTTAGGTGCCCAGATTTTCACTGCTAACACTTGGCTGGGGTAGTTGATCAATTTGTTCTGTCCTCTGTTGTGGTACCAGGTGTCCTGTGCAGGCTTCAATATACTACTATATCCTCCATGTGCACCTGGGGATATGCTGTCCACTCCTCTGTCTGAGCCACTGAGGCTGCTTAGCTTTGACACACGGACTCCATGGTCAGACCACGTAACCTGCAATTCTCTTCATGGTTGGGGTTCTGAATCTGGCAGTTTGGCTGGGGGGATCCCCAAGAAATTTCATCTGAAGTGATCCTAAATCAGATTTTTGGGTATGCTTGCCAGTACAGGGTCTTGCACCGTCCATCGGCACTATGCATATGTTGCTGGTTGCAATTGTTGGGTCAGTTCTGCCTCCAGCTCCGACTTCTACACAAACCAGTAGATGTTGGAGCCCATCCCAAGCCTGCCTATCAAACACTTGGCCACAAAATCCAGTGGGAGCTGCAGTCTCGTTGGGGCAACTCCTAATAACCCTCACCAGGGCTGCTCCTGCCCAGGTTCCCATGCTTGCCAATATGTACAGCAGACTGGTCCAGTCTGTCCCACCTCCCAATCAGCTCTCATACTTGTCAATGGGCATTGAAGCCTAGTTCAATCCAAACAGCCCCACTATCCAATCTACACATTTGTCGATGGGTGTCACTCTATTTCTAGCCATGCCTGTCCCAGTCCTGGTTCTCATGCTCACCAGATGTAGTGGCAACCCCAGGAGGGAGGTGCCCACTGTTTCCCTCCTAGGCCCACTCCCACTCCCAGATCATGCACTCTCCAGATGGTTCTGCAGTTTAGCTTGACAGAATTAGTTCCCTGTGCTGGCATCTGTTAGATGATGCTGTGGCAGAGCCCAACCAACACAAACCCACTCTGACTTATACTTGCACCAGTAGGAATATTCAACCCAGCCTGGCTTTTCCCTAGTCCAGCTCACATGATGCCAGCAGGTGTTGTACCTCTGCTGGGTCTGGTCTGCCACCTTCTCAACTCATGCTCTCCAGTGGGAGTGGTGATCCAGCAGGGGGGCCCTCCAAGTCCTCCTACAAGCTCTGTCCCCTCCCCTCCAGGCCTTGCATGTGCTGGTTGGGTGCCGCGGCCTGATCTGGCATGGCCTGCCTTGCCTCAGCTTTTGCCAGAGGATGCTGTAGCCTGGCCTGACCCAGCTCACCCACAGTTCCAGCTCAGGATGGTGGGGGCTAAAGCTTAGCCCAGCCCAGCCAGCACCCAGTCCAAGCCCTCATGAGTACTGTTGTGTGTTGCGACTGAACCTGGCCTGACACACACTCCATTCTGGTGCTTGGATTTGTCAGTGGATGATGTGAACTGTCCCTGCCTGGGTTGCCCCCGACCTATGTCAAATGTATGCCCGTGGGTACAGTTCCTGGCCTGGTCTGGGTTGCTCCCTTTTGTGGTTCTTGAGCTTACCTGCATTGACTGTGTCCTGACAGAGAAATTTCTCAGGCTGCTCCATTAGAACCTCTCCCAATGCCAGATCTTGTGCACACGGGTGGGTCCATGATCCAGCCCTACTCAGTCCACCTCCTAACCTAGTAGGATCCCATTCCGGTTATTATTGTTGGGTGTTACAGCCCAGTCTAGCCTGGTCCACACCAAGACACAGCTCACACCCAACTCAGCAGGGGTAAAAATCTAGCCTAGCTTGTCCTGCACCTATCCTGGTCCTCACAAGCACCAGTGGGTGCTGGGGTCTAGCCCAAGGGCACCTAGCTTGATTAAACAAATATTAATGGATTTTAAGGGTGAAATAGACTCCAGTACAATAATCATGGGGAATCTTAACACCCCCACTAACTTCAGTGGAAAGATCAATGAGGCAGAAACTCAATGGGAAATAACAGAGCTCACACAGACAATAGAAAAAAAAATGAACCTAACTGGTATCTATAAAACTTTTCATCCCACCGACACAGAATACAGTTTTTTTTCCATCAGTACATGGAATCTTCTCCAGGAGTTATCAAATTATAGGCCATAAAACAGGCCTCAGTAGATTTTTAAAAATTGAAGTCATACCATGCATCTTCTTAGACCATCATGAAGCAAATCTGGAGACCAAGACATCAAAATATCCAAGATGATATGCAGGTACCTGGAGACTAAATAATATACTGCTAAATGAACAATGGACTATAGAAGAAATCAAAGAGGAAGCTAAAAATTTTTTGAAATGATTGAAGGCAGCAACACAACATATCAAAACTTGTGGAACACAGACAAGGCAGTGTTAAGAAGAAAGCTCATTGCAATTAGTGCCTACTTCAAGAAACTGGAAAGGCGTATAAACAGGCTAACTATATGTCTCAAGGAGGTAGAAAACAACAGCAAAACCATCCCAAGAATAGCAAATAAAAAAAGAAAGTCAAAATGAGGGAGTAGATCAACCAAATAGAGACCAAAAGAACAATACTTAAGACCAACAGATTAAAGAGCTGGTTCTTTGAGAAAATCAATGATATAGATTCCCCACTAGCCCAACTAGTCAAAAAGGAGGGAGATAATACTCAAGACAAAAAAAAATGTAACAAGGGATACGTATGACATACATAGAATAATCAGGAAATGTTACAATTTCTGGACACATACAATTTTCCAAAATTAAATTTAGATATATTAAAAATCCAAATATTCCTATAACCAGGGCAGAGATTGAATAGTTGATTAACTCCCTCCCAACCAAGAAAAGCCCAGGATCAGATGACTTCACTGCTGTATTCTACTAAATATTTCAAGACTTACCCCAATCCTCCATAAGTTATCCAAACAATAGAAAGGAAGACAACCTTTCCAAACTTTTATTAAGCCAACATCACCTTGGTACCACAACTAGATAGAGATAAAATATTGCTAGGCTGCCAGACCATCCTTGAAACCAATTACCTTTCAGCATCCCGTGGACTAAGAAATAGACATCCTCATGATGTAATTGCATATTTTGGCACTTTGAAGCCAAACATATCACCAACAGATGAACATTTTATCCTATTTTTTCTTTCGCCATCTTTATAATATTTCTCCCTATAAACTTATTTTATTTACAAAGAAGCTTACCAATTTTATTTTCTCTTTCTGCAGAAAAACATCAGCTGCCCAAGAAAAGGAAATTTTTTTTCTGCTACTGACTGTATACATACAACATATGGGCTCCAACTATTTGAAGGCTGTTTAAATTGTTTGAAATATATGAATACATGTATGAGCAAATGAATGTGTTAAATACCTGAAATTCATATCCAAGTATTAAGACATCATAAATTTCCTTCAATTGGCTTAACTGTCAATGGGATTTATTAATAGCCTTACTAGTTTGGTTTTCTTAATAGCCAATAATAAAAGAGATTTACAATCTTTCTACATGCAAGTTGACATAAAGTAACTGCTGCTTCTGTCTTAATTTCAGTTTTCATCAAGACAAACCTGACCGTGAGAACAATTCCACACGATGGTTGCCACCTGCTCCTGTTTGGCTGAGATGACAGTGCTCAAAGAAGGGAGATACAGCATATCTGGTGTGCTTTTTGTTATTTTTATTGTTATTATTATTTTCCATGATGCGGTTTTGTAGGTGTAGGGATTCCCCCTTCTACCTGCTTTTTTTTCTTCCTACTCCATATGATTACGATAGCATCGTCCTTCAGCAACAGTGACCAGTCCTCACTGCCATACTCTGGCTCTGAATACATCAGAAAGGACGAGTGAACACTATCATTGTAACTGCAAGAGGCAACAGGGTTGAGAGCAAGAGAAATACCAGGTGCGTCTAGGAGTAGTGCTACCTGCTTATCCGGCATTGCAGTGGGTGACATAGAAACTGCTAGAGTTTTAAGAACTGGGAAGGAAGAATACCACTTCACTATATTACGAGTCTTTAAAAAATTGTTCTATCTGCATTAATATCATAAACTGCTAAAATATATCATTTCAAGAGTCTAGAAATAACTGTTTTGGAGTCATTAGGAGCCAGCTGAAATGTATTTATTTTCTTCTAGCTTCTAATTACATGGTGTCTTTACATAGAGAAGTAGAAAACATTATAAGACATTTTTGATAGAGGAAAGCAATGCGGAAATTTGAAAGATTGCTCTAATGGATGTTGTGTTTTAAAAGAGAAAAAATTTTTGAAGACTTCTGTTAAAAATAAATGACTCAATACTTTAGATGTGCCTTTAGTGAACAAATAAAAGACCTAGGGGAAACTGAGGGAAGATCTTGACAGGACATAAAAGTAGTTTCACTTATGTTAGATAATGTTCTGGCTCTTTAGCTGTATTGTGGATGGAGAAATGTTTTGTTTTATATCATAACTATGTAATTTATAGTTGATACTTGAATAAAATATTGCAAGTATAAGAAAAATCTATTACATCTGATGCTTTTGAAGATTTATTTATTTACTTACTTGAAAGGCAGAAAGGGAGGAAAGAGACATCTCCCATTCATGGGAATGCTGGGACTAGGCTGTGCTGAAACTATCAGCCAGAAATTCCATTTGAGTGTCCCACTTGGCTAGTATGGGCCCAAGTATGCATGCCATTGATTGCTGCCTTTCACATTAGCAGGAAGCTAGATTGGAAGTACGGAATTCTGTACTCCAAGTGGAGCTTTGATATGGAACTCTGCAATTGCCAGCAGCAAGCAAACCTGCTGTGCCACAACATTGGCCCCTATCGCTCTAGATTTAAAGAAAATCTTCAGCTGTATGGCTTGTAACAGATCCTATCTTATATACGAGAACATAGAAAAAGGTGAGAATGAAAAAAAAGAAAGGAATTACATTCTACGAAAGCATTTAAAGGAAGAAATCAAAAAAGGAAAAGAAAGAAAAGAGAGAAGCAGCTATTTAGAATCCAAGGCATGATTCCAGCCCACTTTTCCTGCTCAAAAAGACAAATACAGGCCTTTATCCCAAGTTCTAACTACTATCCCTCCGTTCAACTTCCCACTAATATGTCCAGGAAGGCAGCAGAAGATGGCTAAGTCCTTGAGGTTCTGCCACACATGTGGGATATCTGGATGAGCCTGGCCCTGCCCTGTTGTTTTTTCTGCCATTTGTGAAATCAATTAGCAGGTAAAAAAATATCTTTCCCCTCTGTCTCTGTCTCTCTTCTCTTCCAATAAATACATACTTTCCTAATAAATAAATAAATATTATAAATGATCAGTACCATTTTTAATAGCTGCAAAAATTTAAATATATGGACCAAGTTTAACCAAGGATGTGAGGGATCTCTATAATAAGAACTAGAAAACATTAAAGACAGAAGAAGATAAAAAAAAAATGGAGAATCTTGAAAGAAATAATACTATTTAAATGCCCAGACTACAGAAAACAATCCACTGATTCAATGTTATCTATGGCATTCTTCTCAGAGCTAGAAAAAAAGATGCTGAAACGTATGTAGACGCCCAAGAAAACCTGAATAGCTAAAGAAGTCTTTCAAGATTTACTGCAGGGCAGTTGTAATCAAAACAGCCCGGTACTGGCACAAAAACAGACATGAAAATCAATGGAATTCAATGACGTCTCACTCATATAGTAAACTAATTTCTGATAAACTAGCCAAAATCAATCCAGAGAGAAAGGACAGTCTCCTCAATAAATGGTTCTGGAAAAGCTGTATCTGTGTGTGCCGAAGTATGAAACAAGACATCTACCTTCCATCTTACATCCAGTGAAGATGGATCCAGGATCTAAATATATGCCCCGATCATCAAAGCACTGAGAGTAGAACGCCAGGGACATACTTCGAAATACATAGGCACAGGCAAAGGCTTTTTGGATTAGATCCCAGAAGCACGGTCAATTAAAGCAAATAGAAATAAACGAGATATCAAGATAATAAGTTCCTGCACTGCAAAGGAAACAATCCACAAGTAATTTGCAAATTCTATAACTGATAGGGGATTAATATCCAGGATTTACAAAGAGCTCAAAATACTCTCCAACAATAAAGCAAACAATCCAGTTAAGCAGTGAACAAAGAGCATTTTCCAAAGGAAGAAATTTAAATGGCCAACAGACAAGTGAAACATTACTCAGGTTCATTAGCTATCAAGCAAGTGCAAATCCCAATCCCAATGAGGTTTCACAGAAAAGAGAAAACAATACATGCTGGCAAAGATGTGGGGGAGAAGTGTATCTTAATCTACTGTTGGTGGAAATACAAATTAGCGCAACTGTTGGGGAAGACAGAGTGGACACGCCTCAGATACAGGAAAATAGATCTACCGTATGACCGGTCCATCCCTCTCCTGGAAGGGAGTTGATGCAAATGGGATGGATTCAGTATATGAGAGTGTTATCAATACTCCTATGTTTATAGAAGCTGAATTCAGAATAATGAAGATACAGAATCAATACAGCTGTCCATCAAGTGATGACTGGATGGAACAGATGTATATGTACACTACTCAGCCATAACATAATGAAGTCTTGTCTTTCACAGCTAAAGTGTTGCAATTGGATCATTATATAAGCCGGTCCCCAAAAGACAAATATTATAGGTTTTCTATGACCCGTGATAGTGTGTACACAGGATACAAAAAGCGTAATCTATGTCAGTGAGATTGACAACCTAGGATTTGATTATTGTTTACAGTCTGTCTATACTATCGAGGAAAAAATTACTAAGGGTTTTTTTTCTATTTGTTAAGTGTAGGTATCTTTGCCTAATACAGTTTTAATACTTTTATTGTGGAGTCAGATGAAAATATGGTATTGCAAAAATTAGGGGAAAAAGAGATAAGGGAGGAAGAAAGTGGTTTGGGAAGGTGGCAAGGTAGAAGGTACAGGGAGGGAAGCATCGCTGTGCTCTTACATGTGTCTCATGAAATAATTGAAATCTGTTCATTTGATATAGATAAAAATTAGCCTTTAAAAAAGATTTATTTTTATTGGAGTTAACTAATGAGAAGAGATACAGAGAGAAAGATCTTCCATCCACTGGTTCACTCCTCAAGTGACTGCCAACAGCCAGAGCTGAGCCAATTTGAAGCCAGGACCACGAACTTCTTGCAGGTCTCCCATGCAGGTGCAGGGTCCCAAAGCTTTCGGTCATTCTCTGTTGCTTTCCTAGGCCACAGACAGGGAACTGGAAGGGAAATCGAGCAGCCTGGACATGAACCGGTGTCCACATGGGATCCTGGAGCATTCAAGGCTAGGATTTAGCCACTAGGCTATCTGCCGGGCCCCCCAAACACATATTTTTTTAAAATTTAATGGTCCTGGAAATCCATCTAATGATATTTCACATACATAAAAGAATAAATGTGGGCCATTTAAGTCCATTGTTTGTCTTCTGTGCTCAAAGTGTCAAATATAGGGTGGGCATTGTGGCATAGTGGGTCCTTGAAATAAAAATACACAAGAATTTTAAAAGTTATTTTTGAAATCATATATAAAAGTATCTCAATAATAATATGATGATAGGCTTAGGAATCTTTTAGATCCCTCTTATTTTGTGTTTAACATAACTTTTAAAAACAAATATAGGGCCTGACTCATTAGCCTAGCTGTTAAAGTCCTTGCCTTGCACACACTGGGATGGTATATGGGTGCTGGTTCTAATCCTGGCAGCCCTGCTTGCCATTCAGCTCCCTCCCTGCCTGGAAAAGCAGTCCAGGATGGCCCAAAGTCTTGGGACCCTGCACCCACATGGGAGACCTGGAAGAGGCTCCAGGCTCCTGGCTTCAGATTGGTTCAGCTCCAGCCACTGTTGCTGCTGTTTCTTCTCCTCTGTATATCTGACTTTGCAATAAAAATAAATAAATCCTTAAAAATATAATTATTATTAATATGTATTAAAAACTACCTAGATTTAACTCTGCCACTTTTCTTTAACAATTTGCAAAAGATGTTTTCCTTAATGGCTTTTTAACTATTAAGTTTAGATAGTTACTATGAAGTAACTACTAAGTTTGGTTAAATAGTAATTATAGATGCCTTTGGAAAGAAAAAATGCTGTTTAAGCACATGTAGTCATAGGATTTGAAGGAAATAGCTAACGATAGATCTTTGTAAATATGTTAGTTATGCTACTTATTTTCTTTTTTTTATTTTTAATTAATATTTAGCATTATGTGACAATTTCATAGGCTCTGGGAATCCCCCTCCCCCTCCCCTCCCCCCTGGTGGATTCCTCCACCTTGGTGCAGTATTACAGTTCAAATTCAATCAAGATTCTTTCCTTGCAAACATATATTAAGCATGGAGTCCAGCTACTTATTGTCCAGATGGGTTGAACAGTTTCTTGGGGAGACCATTTCTGGTCCGAAGTCAGAGCTGGTATAATATCATCACAGTCAATTAAGAGTCCCAATATAACATCAACAGCAATTTGCAATATTATGGAATTGACATAGTTTTGAGTAACCAGTATGTTAAAAAACAACAACAACAACAACAACAACAACAACAACAAAAAACAAAAAACAAAGAACAAAATAACAAAAAACAAGCCCTAACCACAACCTATGATTAACTCATTGACATCTCAATTTTAGTTTATATACAGGACCGGACCGGCTGCTATATACCTTGAAAAGGCTATAGGGTACCATTCAGTTGTCTCATGTCTATTTCATTTTAGTATTTATATGCTACTTATTTTCAATCTTGGAGACACATTTCTGTGATATTCAGTAAATGTACTTTTTTAATATTATAAACCATTTTCCATAAGAGCACCTAGCCTAATAGTCCCATATTCAAGGTGATCAATAAGCTTTTGAGTTTGTCTAGCAATAGGCACACACTACAAAGACAGCGGAGGGAAACATTAGCCACATTGGGCAATGTGGCTAAAGCCATGTAAAAGTTTCCATTAAATGAAGAATTCTACATTTTGGGAACATTGGTAACACTGGATCGGCATCATTTTCTTACAATAATGCAGAAGATGCTAGCTGTCTTCTCATTGTTCCCACACAACTGTTCCCGCCAATTGTTGGATTACAGGACAAGGCTGAATTTCCTCACGTAAAGAAAAAAACATCACTTCAGCAATTTCATTTGACAGATAGTCAAAGCATGTATCTGTTTAATTAAGCAAGTTAGTTTGGGTTTTATCCAATATTTCAGGTCTTTTTAATGCTCCCTTCTCACCTCAAGAACCAAGAGAAATCTGTTCCTGGGAAAGATTTTCTTCTGTTTGTGGAATAGTGCTTCATATTTCAATTATGTCTGAAACTTCTCATCTTCTTTCAATTCCTGGTGAATTCCAGGCGGAATTACTAACACATGCTATTGTCATCCTTTAGGCAGTTGCACAACTCAAATAAGAGAAGAGCTAATGAATCACCAGAGATAAATAACATAGCTTTTGCTTAGATATATAACAATTATAAGGCCACCATTACTTAAATCAACTCATTTAGATTGAAAACATGACCCAAAGGGTTAAGAATTGTTATTATTGTTTTAGAGGAAGAAATCTATTAGTGCCAAAGGACTTTGAAAAACTTTTTAAGGATAATATCTAATAGGAGAAATAAACATGCCTTAGTCTTCTATTGCTAGGCTACAGCTATTTGAACTTTCATGCAATGACTAATTGAAGACTCTGTTGGCAAAGTGCTGTAAGCAAGGTAGTTTCTGAACTTTAATATTCTCAACTAGAGAAAAAAGATAAGACTTATCTGCCTTATACATAGTTAGGGAGTATTTTGGAGAATAGTTGAAATCTTATTATCAACCGCAAATTTCATTCCCCATTGCAACTTACTCCCAAAGGAAAAAAAATTCTTCTTTTCCACAAAGAATACATTTGCATCACATTTGTTTGCCTTGCCCATTCAAATGACTGAAGCAGGACCCATCTCTTCATTGTCACACTGGAGTGGATCAGTTCAAGGCATACCGTTGTATGAATCTAATAGCTTGTTTATTAATGTCTTTGAATGTTGGTTCCAGAAATATGTAAATCACTTTCCGACCAGTCATACCACCCATTGTGGAGCAAACCTAAGGAAGAGTGGCAATCTGCAGATAAAGCCAGTGGCTGGAGACAAAGGAAAAGGTACACGCAAGGGGGTTATAAAAAGCACACGGACAGGTGGGACGGAAGGAGGAGAATATATGAAGGCTGTGCTGCTGTTCAACTTTATAGTTATGGCTGTTCCCAACAATCTCTCAAGGATGGGGGTGTTTTCAGGTTCCCAACACATTTCAAATAAATTCTACTTCTTTTTTAAAAAGATTTTATTGGGCTCGGCAGCGAGACCTAGTGGCTAAGGTCCTTGCCTTGATCCCATATGGCCGCTGGTTCTAATCCCGGCAGCTCCACTTCCTCTCTATCTCTCCTCCTCTCAATACATCTGACTTTGTAATAAAAATAAAATAAATCTTAAAAAAAGATTTTATTTATTTTATTGCAAAGGCAGATGTACAGAGAGGAGGAGAGAGTGAGAGGAAGATCTTCCATCTGATGATTCACTCCCCAAGTGGCTGCAATGGCCAGTGCTGTGTCCATCCGAAGCCAGGAGCCAGGAATTTCTTTCTGGGTCTCCCACACGGGTGCAGGGTCCCAAGGCTTTGTGCCGTCCTCGACTGCTTTTCCAGGCCGCAAGCAGGGAGCTGGATGGGAAGTGGAGCTGCCAGGGTTAGAACCGGCACCCATACAGGATCCCGGTGCGTTCAAGGCGAGGACCTTAACCATTATGCTATCGCGCCGGGCCCTAATTTCTATTTCTTAAGGAGAAATGAAAGCAGACTATGGCAGCTGTGTCACTGTTCCTATTGCCTGAGGGGAAGCCTTGCAGACCTTGCATGCTTTGAGCCCAGCCTGGGCTACAGGGGTAGAGGGTATCCACCTAAACCCATGAACTGAGAGCAGATTACCTGCTTCCCATCCCTACCACAAGGGCTCCTAGTGAGTAATAAGGAAGAAGGGTACCCACTACTTTGAGTCTGGCCTGGAGGATTGGCAGGATCTGTGAAGTGCCCCGCCCCTTCCACTTTTTATCAATGGAACGTATACTCACACTACGAAGTTGGAATACCGACTGGCAGCTGGTCCTGGAAACACCTCAGTTCTCTTCATTAACCGTGTCTTCATGGGACCGACAATGGATTATTTACTGTTTGTGACTGTGGTAACCCTGCACACTATGGCTGTGGGAATTCTGTGACTGCATGATAGGTTATGAAGTCTAGCTCTCTCTTGCTAATCTTTCATTTTTAAATGAAGGTGAAATAAGTTCTTCCCCAAACAAACAGTAATCGAAAGAATTTGTTACCACTCATCCAGCCTTAGAAATACTACTTAAGGATGCGCTACATACAGAAACACAGAACTATGCTTACATCATTATGAAAGAATGTCAAGGGAGAAAAATCTCTGGTAAAAGTACATAAGAAATTCAAAGCAAATAACAGAGGTATTTATGGAAAAAAGGTAGGAACAAATCATTACTTATCAACAACAACCTTGAAAGTAAATAGCCAAAATTTTTCCAATTAAAATATATAGACAGGTTGAAGGAATTAAAAATAGGACCCATGTATTTGCTGCCTGCAAGAGACACTTCTCACCAACAAAGATACACAGTGACTAAAGGTGAAAGGAAGAAAAAAGATAATGCATGCTAACAGAAGGCAAAATGAACTGGAATATCCATCTTGATAGCCAACAAAATAGATTTTAATGCAAAAACCACTAAAACTGACAAAGTAGGGTGTTATGCAAAGGTTAAGGGAGCAATTCAACAGCAATATGTGACTATGGAAAATGTATATGCGCCTGAAAGCAGGACTTATGGTTTTTTAAAGGAAATGTTAATGGGTCTAAAGGGAGACAGACTAAAATACAATAGCAATGTGGAATTTCAACATCTCACTTTCATCAATGGAGAGATTAACTGGGCCAAAAAAATTGAACAAAGCTATGCTATGTGCTAATGTATCTACCTGATACCTACACAACATCTAATTCCATAATTACAGAATAAACATTATTTTCATCAGTGCATGAGAATTTTACTGTAACGGGTCAAACACTAGGCCATAAATTAAGTTTCAACAAGCTAAAAGAAAAAAACCTGAAATCATTTCATGTTTCTTTTCTGACTACAATCGAATGAAAGTGGAAATTAACGGCTTAAGAAACCAGAAGACATTCAAACACATAGAGATCGAACAATAAGTTACTGCAGGAACAGTGGGTCACAGAAGTAGGCAAAAAGGAAATGAATGAAGATGACAACATAATATATATAAAACCTGTGGGATAAAGCACAAAGAATGTTAAGAGACAAGCAGGAATGGGTGTCTAACTCTAGAAATTGGAGAGACATCAAATAAGTGATCTAACAATGCATCTAAAAGACGTAAAGAAACGAGAACAAAGCAAACCCCCATATTTGTAGGAGAAAAGGAAAAAACTAGAGAAGAAAATTGAAACCAAAAAAGGATAAAAAACAGAGATACATTTTTGAAAAAATAAATAAAACTGATTCAGCATTGTTCCAATTAGCCACAAAAGAGGGAGAAGTTCCAAATTCGTAAGAGATCAAAAATGGGGTATTTCAGTGGAAGTCATAGAACTAAAAGAATCATCAGAAATTACTCTGAAATAAAGCTATATTGCAACAACTTGTGGGGAATCTAGATGCAATGGATGGATTTCTTGATGTATACAAACTGACAAAATCTAGTTAGAAAAGCCTAAAATAGGCCAATAACCTCAACGCAGATTGAATCAGATGTAAACGCTCTACCAACAAAGAAAGCCCAGGAATGGATGGCTTCACTGCTGAATTTTATACATCTTTTCATAAAGAATTAATTTTAATTATTCTCAAACTATTAAAAAATGAAGGAGAGGGGATCCTTAGAAACTTCTTCTGAGAGGTCAGCATCTTTAAATTCCAAGATGTTTAAGAGACATACTTTAAAGAGTCATGCTTTACAGTATACATACATGCATACAAAACTTTGAAGAGTCATACTGAAAGGGAAAATGTTGGAAGCATTTCAAGTAAGATCTGTAGTCAGACAAGAGCATCCATTTCAGCACTGCTATTTCATAATTGTTTTTCACGATGTTTTTCACAGCGTCATTAGGCAAGAAACAGCAATCAAAGGGATAAAATTGGGAAGGAGGTAGTCAAATGATCCTGTTTGCAGATGACATCATCCTATATCTTGGAAAACCAAATGACTCCAATTACAGACTGCTGGAACTCATACGACAGTTTGATAAAGTCGCAGAATTTAAAAGCAACACAAAAATCAATAGACTTTGTACACACAGACCTTTGTACACACAGACCTTATAAAATCAGTCCCAATCACAATAACTACAAAAAATTAAATGCCTTGGAATACAATTTAAGGAACCAAGGATTTAAGGAACCTGTAAAATGAAGATTACAAAACATTAAAGAAAGAAGTAGAAGACACAAAAGACATTGTGAAAATGCTCTATGTTTGTAGACAGGAAGATTTAATACTACCAAAAGCAATTTAAAATTCTATATGACCCCAATCAAATGCCAATTATATCATTAACAAATCTAGAAAATATGATGCTAAAACTTACATGAAAAAAGATAAAAGGCTCCCAAATAGCTACAGAACTCTTAAACAAGAAATACAAAACTAGTGGCATCCCAACTCCAGAGTACAAAATGTACTGCAGGCCAGTTGTAATCAAAACAGCCTCACAGTGGCACAAAGACAGAAATGAAGACCAGTGGAACAGAATACAATTCTCAGAAATTATCCACGTCAACTAATATTTGAAAAGCGAACTAAAACCAATCCAGGGATGAAGGATCCCTCAACAAATGGCAGGAAAATGGCTAATGAAACAAGATCCCTACCTTACAGCGTATACAAAAATCAACTGAAAATGGATCAAGGATCTACATCTATGAACTGATACTCTCAAATTATTACAGAAAGCATAGGGAAAACTGAAAATTCTTGGCATAGGCAAAGACTTGGAAAAGACTCCAGAAGCGTGGGTGGGCCAGTGGCGCAATGGATAACACGTCTGACTACGGATCAGAAGACTCCAGAAGTACAGGAAGTTAAAGCAAAAATAAAGAAATGGGATTACATCAAGCTAAGAATCTTCTGCAGGGCAGAGAAACACTCACCCGAAGTGTAGAGGAAACTGACAGAAGGGGAGAAAGTGTTTGCAGTCTACGCAACTGATAAAGGATCAACTCCTGGGATCTATGTAAGAAATGTGCACAAGACACAATCAGTCACTTTTCAGAGCACAAATTTCAAATGGACAATGATGAACAGATACACAAAAATGCTCAGGATCAGTCACTGTCAGGAAAATGGAAATAAAAACCACTATGATGTTTTACCTTACACAAGTTACAATGGCTATCATGCAGAAATCAGAAAACAAGAAATGATGTTGAGGATGTGGGTGAAAAAGGATCCATTAATCCATTGTTGGTGGGAATGTAAACTAGTACAACCATTATGGAGGACAATTTGGTGATTCCTCAGAAATCTGAAAATATTTCCAAGAAAATATTCCCAAGCCCACTCTTGGGAATTTAATCAAACAAAATGAAGTCAGCATGTAAACAATTTGCTGTACTCTCTTTTTCAGGCCCCCATAATTCATAATTAAAAATATAAAATCAAATGATATGTCCATCAACTGAAGACTGGATAAACACAAATGGTATATACACACAATGCAATACTAATCAGCCATAAAAATAATGAAATCCCAAGGTTGTCAACAAATTGGATGCAATTGGAAACCATTGTGTCCAGTAAAATAAGGCTGTCCCCAAAGACAAATATCATGAGCGTTCCCTAATCAATAGGAAGAGTAAAAAACATATATTTTTGAGAGTTGATTATTGTTTTAATCCTTGTCTCTTTTCTGGACAAACAGTGGTTTTTTTTTTTTACTTAGTACTTTTTGAATTTTCTTAGTGGTGAGTTAAGTTTATGATTCTAAAATAAGTTGAAAGCATACCATTGTGAAAACTAGAAGAAAAAGTAAGAAAGGAAAGTGGAGTCTAGAAAGAAGGAATTTGGTAGTATAAGCTGAAGGGGGGTGGAGTAGGAAGGATTACTGTGCTCTTAAGTCAGTATATATAAAATATCTGTTTCCCTTATTTAAAGGAAGTATAGCCTAGAGGGAGGGTAGGATAGGAATGATTACTGTGCTATTAAATCAGTATACATTAAAATGCATGGAATTGGTTCTCTTTATATCAATAAAAAAATGAAAAAAAAAAAGGTTCCAGAAGAGCTAAGTGAAGAGTCCTCATGAAGATACTTTATAGTTATACCAAAAACAGAAAACATTATCTAAGGTCACCCAATTATCGTCCATGTGTCTAGGAACTCAACTCTGGTGATGCCAACAATACAATTCTCACATATTTTTTGTACAACTTCCTTGACCTTCTGACCTTACTCCAATTACTACTAAGCACTAGTTAATGATTCATTAATAAGACCTTTAAATGGTGAAATCTTGCTATGAGTAAAAGTAGGTAGAAAAGCAAGAATGAATTAGAAGGCAATTTGTGGAAAAATCAATTGCATAATATTGAAATTCTGGGAGTTTGGAGTTTGATTTTTATTGACTTACACAACTGATTTTGATATCACCTTGGATGTTGACCATTGCTGAAACAAAAACTGCTGTGATTGATGCTTTTAAAAAAATATTTATTAATATTTATTTATTTGAAAGTCAGATATATAGAGAGGAGAGACAGAGAGGAAGATCTGTGGTCTGATGATTCACTCCCCAAATGACTGGAATGGCTGAGGCTGTGCTGATTTGAAGCCAGGAGCCAGGAACTTCCTCCAGGTCTCCCACGTGGGTGCAGGGTCCCAAGGCCATCCTCTACTGCTTTCCCAGGCCACAAGCAGGGAGCTGGATGGGAAGCAGAGCCACCGGGACATGAATTGGTGCCTATATGGGATCCTGGTGCATGCAAGGTGAGGTCTTTAACCACTAGACTGTCGCGCCCGGCCTTGATGGATGCTTTTTTGTCTCAAACCTCAAACTCCAAATATGGACAACTCTAGACTACGTGACCTCATGCCGACAAGCTCTAGCCCTTTCTACTTGTGCATAGGTAAATGGAAGTGTGCAGATGAAACAGTACTAGGAAAGCAGTGACAACTCTGTGGAGAGAAGACACACCATTGGTTTTCAGGATGCATGCAGTGGGTGGATAGAAGGAAAAGTCACTGAGACAACACGGCAGTATGCCCTACGGACAAGCTGACCTTTGAGCTCTTGCTCTGCATATCAACTCTCTCATGTCATTTCAGCACTCAGCCTTTTCCCAGAAATTTCTTTCCAGAACTATCCTGAAGGTGTTCAGAGAGGGCAGCATTAATAAATGAATTTTTTTTAGTGTCTAGAGAAGAGTTCAGTGAAGGTTGATTAAGCTATTTCTTTCTTTATTTAAAATCTTTTTTTTTTTTAACTTAATGTTTGATACGCCAGCCAAAGGCAGCTTGCAATTCCTTGGTGAATTGCTCTGCTGGCTCAGGCATTAGGTCAATTTCTTCAGATAGAACAAATTTCTCTTTTGCCCAAATGTTTACTCAGGAGGTGACTGCATTGATTTTTCACAGGAATGGAAGATTTGTTGTACTGTATTATTTTTTTTTTTACAAGGAGTATCTCAAAATGTGTCTTATTTAATATTTGATCTGCAGGACATGACCAAAGTGTAGCATTTCTGTGCCCTGGTGAACGGAAGTCAGAACTTAAATACTAAAGTATCCTTGCTGTTGATTTTTAGTGGTGCTCTTTGTGGAAAACTTCGATTCAGTGATATTTGTGGGAAATCTATCTTATAACAGGAGGCATATATTTTAGAACTAATTGAAAACACATTATGAAATATGAGGAGTGGGGAGGGAACCTGGGGAAAGGGATGGGAAATCCCAGAGCCTATAGAACTGTATCATAAGACAATAATAAAACTAATTAAAAATTACATCAGGAAGTTACTTTCACTTAATATTTATCATACCTTCTGAGAGATATTGTGAATGGAGTATCCAAAAATTGAGGAATCAAGTGAAGTATAATGATCTATTCTCAGGACCAACTTTGAATTAGCATTTGAATTTTGAAAAATGAGTACTGTTCATTTCAACTGAACTTCTCTCAATTCCAAAACAAATACAATTCTTGATCTTCTGAGAGATAACTGACAAGAAGACATTGAAGAAATAATTAACAATCAATTAGTGATTCAATGTTAGAACAGTATTTTAAATAACTTCCCATGCAAACAGAACAA
Organism: Ochotona princeps; assembly: GCF_030435755.1. Classification (NCBI taxonomy): domain Eukaryota; kingdom Metazoa; phylum Chordata; class Mammalia; order Lagomorpha; family Ochotonidae; genus Ochotona; species Ochotona princeps. The sequence goes on from NC_080852.1 coordinate 5,711,774, forward strand.
AACAAAACAAAACAAAACAAAACAAAACAACATTTAGGATTGAGAACCTGCTGGGAATTTAGTCAAAAATTTAGTTCTCTGATTTCCACAGGACCTTGAAACTGTTAGTGAAGCAGCAAACATGTGAGCCACAGCAGCCAAAAAAATCTGTCATTGTATTTGAAGATCTCACTGAGAAAGTAGGTGATCTTTCACATGACAATTGGTGTTCTAGTGGAGAAAGGACTATGATGTAGGACACTGGTTCACAAAACAGGAGAGAGTCTGAAACATATTAGAAATTGACCTGCTTTTTAAAATCATGTGTAAGATATGCGTTGAGAGCTTGAACATGAATGAAGGTAACCATTAATTCATCATGCAAAGGGCTTTGAGCCTAATGCCAAAAATTATGATGGAAAACCAGAAAAAGACACTCAATAAGAAGATTCTAAAAGTATTTTGATTTCCTATTACTTTGTAGAAAGCATTTTCTACTTTGTAGAAAGTGTGTATAAACATAAATAAAAGGTATCACAGAATAGTTACTAAATTTTGACATCCATGTGTACAGAGAGATTAATTAAATTCACTTATATTGAAACTTTTAATGAATATCTAAAAAAATCAGAAAATATCTGTCTCACATAAACTTTGGTAGTTATAAAGCATTTTAATTGCTTTATGCATTTTTAAAAGAGGTATTTAAAATATAATCAAATGTCTCTCGGACTAGTATCACAAGCATACTCCCATGGGGTGAGGATGAGTGCAAGGGCGTCTGTCTTCTCTCCTTGAGTTTTTAGCAAAGCCAATACCATCCTAGCATAATAAAGATGGTGTGGAAGGAAAATTGCTCTGTTAGTTATGTGCAAGACATACGGACACATGAGAGAGCTTTGCTGATTATTTTCCAACGTAAGGTTTTCATGATATCTGACTGCCTTTTTTCCTTGTTATTTGAATTATTGATGAATGTCTACATGTATGACTCTATTTTTTCAAATATTGGCTATTTATGCCTGCTTTCTTTCTTAATTAATACATAATATTCTTAAATTGTGTCAGATATTCCAAAGAAGAGCTTTTGGCTTTGCATTTCTTTTCCATGTTGCCTTCAGTTTCGCATTAATTTCAGTTCTTTAGATCATTCTATGACCAAGACGGAGGCTGAGTAAAAGCTCCCATGATTGTCTCCTCACAGAGAGTCCAATTTTAACAGCTATTCTTGTACAAAGCCACCTCCACAAAAGTTAGAGATTGCAATGCCTGGCTTTAGTATAACAAAAAGCAAAAACAAGTTGAAGAAAGCAGAAAGGAAATCCTTGCCCAAGTAACCCCACCCTAGATTCAGGCAAAGCAAGGATTGAGAAGGAATTGCACTTTAAACTCAGTAATGGACCCACCATGGTAGAACTCAGTGCTGAACAGAACTCCACAGCCCCTGCTTCCACGCTAGACAATGTACCCACAAGACGATGTCCTCACCTCCCAGGCTACACATAGACATCAGCTGCAAGGATGACACCAGGAGGCTGAGGGTTAGCTCTGCCTTGCAGCTGAGTGTCACTGCTGCTGCAATGAAATCCAGCCCAAGATAAGATATCCTCAAATCAGCAAGTACAGAGAGAACCCCTAACACCAGGCAGAGATCTGTACTCTATAAGCCCAAGCAGGTGTAAATCAGTATGGTGCCATATCGGGAAGCCAAAGAGCTGCAGCCAGCACTCTTTTTCCAAACTCAGAGAGTGAGGGTGAACTCTTAATTGCAGGGGAGGAAGGCAGGAAAGTGCGCTCAGGTCATTATTTTGGAGTTCAGGGCGAGTCTGGCCATGATAAGATCAAATTTTACCAGATAGAGTTGAAAAGCCTTAGGCAGAGTCCACACTTCTGCCCTGGCATCAGATAGGGTTCAGTGCCCTGGTAAAACACACCTGTGTTTTGTCCTAAACAGCTCTCCACCTCAGGCTGACATGGCCCAGTGCACACCCAAAAGACAGTGTAGGGCCTGAGTCTATTAGGTTCAAGTGTGACTAAGGGTGGTGCCAGCTTGGGCATCCAGCAGACTGCCTCTTCCACAACCTCGCCAGTGCTGGGCAAAAAACTGTAGAGGCATACTCCACGTTTGGGGCAGTAGGGCACAAAAGTGAGTCCAGCTCCCAATAAAACTGTTAAATATATCTTGTCAATAAGGTGCTGGAATCTCTGTCATTGTTCATACCTACAATATCAGGATACACTTAAGCAGCAGAATGAAGGACTTCATGACTGCTTTTGAAGGACTATACTATCGTAATAATATAGGGGAAATCATCGTGGGAAGGGGATTTGAGAAGCGGAGCGAGGGAGAAATTCCAGAGCCTCTGGAACTCTACCATAAAATAAATTTAAAATAAAAACAAAACAAAAGAAAAATCCCCAAGTGAGTCCAGAACCATGTTTTGGAATTTAGTGCTGTGAGGGGTCAGAGGGATAGTAGGCAGTTAAAGTCTCTGGTCCCTGGTGAAATTATCTTTTAAAATAGAAAATTGTGCTCCTCCCCATTTCTTACACTTCCAAGAGCATGTTCTCCCTTAGTTTTAAAATTTTTGTTTTTCAATGAGCACATTCTCCCTTTGAAGGGGAACTAAAAAGGACAGAATCAGTATATTAATTCTCCTTGCTTAGCATCATCAGAATGGGAGGAGGAAGCCACCAGTCCCACCCTTCCAATGTCCTTTGGTTCTGCACATGGTGCTACATAGCTGCCTATTCTGAATGAGTTATTTTCTTTTTGTCCTTTGAGTGACTGCCCTGAGATGGTGCGTGAAAGACACAATTTCCAGCCTTACCTTGGGTCTTTTCCTTCCTTGGAACCCTCGCCTGCCACTACGGCAGGAGATCTCTCCTTTCTCTCTTAGAGTTTTCTTTCCTTAGAGTCCCCTCCCACCACTGTGGCAGCAGTCCTCCCCCCTTTCTCCTAAATAAATACATCCTGCCTTGAAAACTAGAGTTGGGTGCATGAAAATTCTTCTTTCGTGTGAGACAAGAAACAAGGTTGCTGCTATTTTTTTCATGTCGAATTGCCTGCAATAGTGCTGGGTTGGTGAAACTCAACGTTTAGGTGATACTCTAGGAACACATCTCTAAGAGCAAAACCATCGAATCTGCCCTAGTATCAAGTGGGGAAAGTGGCCCCAGTTGATGGGATTATTTGCCAGAGTTACCTGTGGCTGGCGGTAGTGGCTTGAGGCAGTGAGTGTGCCTAAGCGGCAGGCAGCCCATAACAGCTTGGGCCTTGGTCCTAGCTGCATGATGTGCTGGTTTCAGCAACCTGGGATCTCTAAGTGTGTTATCATTGTGGTGTTGGTAACCATGGGACTGCAAATATGGGGAGAGAGAAAAGAGAAGTAGATGACAAATCATTATGTATGTGCACTTTGGGATGGTCCTTCCATGGCAAAGTCTAGAATTAGGCATTGTCCCTGGGTGTTTGTATACAGGTAAGGAAGCACAGATAAGGTATTGGGCCCACCCCAGGCTCCAGGTGGAGGTATATAGGGATAGGAAAATCCTTTGCATACATTTCCTTGTTCATTCTGAGCAACATAGCTATTGCTAAGTTGGGGTACAGATTAATGCAAAATAGTACCAACATACCAACAGCAGATTCATAGCAAAGCTCAACTTAGGAAACCACCTAATGCTCAAATATCAAAAGTTGTCACTAGCTTAGAGAAAATAAGTAAGCTTCTTAGAATTTCTAGAAGGACAGCAACCAACACAACCAGATTATGAATGCTAGAAAAACAGACCGAGTCCTTCGATGCAGAAGTGATATCGCATACCAACAGATGTCAGGGAACCATGACGAACCTAAAGAAGAAACAAAACGGAGATCCCAGAAACGAACCAGATGCTAACTCTGCACATTCTCAAAAATTTCTGTTTTTTTTTTCCAAAGGCACGGTTGAATTTTTCTTTTCTTATTGCTTTAAAAATTACTTGATAGGCAGAGGGACAGAAAGGCAAGAGTCTCTCTCACACACACAGAATGAGAGAGACACACAGAGGCAGAGATCCCACCACAATGTACTCAGTGACGATAGCTGAGTCAAACCAAAGCCAGGAGCTAGAAACTCCTTGATTCAATTGAGGCTTCTTCTACAGGTGGCAGGAATCCAAGCATTCCAGTCCTCTTCTGCTGCCTCCTGGGATTGCATGTTAGCATGGGGTTGTAATTGGGAACCAGTGTCAGGAAGCAAACCTGGGTCCTCTGATTGGAGATATGGGTATGTGATTGGCATTTGAACCGTTAATTTCAATAGCCACCCTTACATCTTAATTTTTCCTATTATTTATTTATAAGTGATATTTAAAGATCACTGCCATGATCGCATGCCTAACTTCAAGAAAACACAGAAAAAAAATCCCTGAATATTTTAACGCAGATATAAAAATCGTTTAGAATAAAAAAAAAATCCTTGAGATGAAAAGCACACTAAGCAAAATGTAAGATGGGCGTATAAGGCATCAATAATAAAATAGGCCAAACTAAACAAAGAGGGAGCAGGCTCAAAGAAAACACATAACCATAGCAGGGATAAAGAATCCAGAGGTATGAAGAAAACTTAAGGGATCTTTGGAGGCAACATTAAAAGAGAAATTCTGAACTACCGGGGTTGTAGGAACTTTGGAAAACCTAACCTTTAGAAAACACACTCAAATAAATAATTACAGACAATTCCTGAAACCTAGAGAAAAATACAACTCTCAAGGTGCAAGAAAAAGAGAGGTCAGATTTAACTCAACTCATTTACACTAAGCCACGTTATCTGTATGCACTCCAAGGTTGAAGGTAAAGAAAAGATTCTCAAAGCTGCATAAGAAAAGGGACAAATAATACATCAAGTTGTGCCAATTAATGTGAGGGCAGACTTTGTTGCAGTCCCCCAATGGGTCAGAAGACACAGGATGCGAATTTTATAGTACTGAAGAGAAAACCAAGAATTGAACCTAGAAAATCTATCTTTTATAAATAAAAAGAGATAAAGAAGCCAGGCACGGTAGCCTAGCGGCTAAAGTCCTTGCTTTGCACTCATCGGGATCCCATATGGGCACCAGTTCTAATCCCAGAAGCTCCACTTCCCATCCAGCTCCCTGCTTGTGGCCTGGGAAAGCAGTCAAGGATGGCCCAAAGCGCAGGAGCCATTAGCAGGTAACTAACTGGCTCTGAAGTGGAGCATACCGGACACCAGCTCATATCCATATGGGATGGTGTTGTTTTAGGTGTCAGTTTTACCTGCCATACCACAATGCTGCTCCATTTTCCAAATTCTTTTTAAAAATCATTGATTTCTGGGCCAGGCACAACAGCCTAGTGGCTAAAGTCCTCTCCTTGCATGCTCTGGGATCCCATATGGGCACTGGTTCTAATCCTGGCAACCCTGCTTCCCACCCAGCTCCCTGCTTGCGGCCTGAGAAAGCATTCGAGGACGGCCCAAAACTTTGGAACCCTGCATGCATGTGGAAGACCTGGAAGAGGCTCTGGGCTCCTGGCTTTGGATTGGTTCAGCTCCGACCATTGGGGCCACATGGGGAGTGAATCAACAGAGGGAAGATCTTCCTCTCTGTCTCTCCTCCTCTCTGTATATCTGACTTTGCAATAAAAATAAATAAATCTTTCAAAAATTATTGATTTCTTTCTTTATAAATTTTATTGTGTTATTTTTACTTGAAAGGTAGATTTTACAGAGAGAAGAAACACAGCATGTCTTCCATGTCTTGACTGACTCCCCAAATGGCCACAGCTGCCAGAGCTGAGCTGGTCTGAAATTAGGAGCCAGGAGTTTTTATCCTGGTCTCCCATGTATGTGCAGGGACTTAAGGATGTCAACCATCCTCTGCTATTTTCCCAGGCCATAAGCAGAAAGCAGGAATGAAAGTGGAGCGACTGGACCATGAACTGGTGCCTGTGTGGGATGCTGGCACTAGCAAATGGAGGATTGGTCTGAAATGCCACCACTATTTCTAAATTCTAAATCCCCCTGTTTCTAAATCTAAGAAAGCAAGTAGTAATATTACAAGTATAATATTACTTGTCAAATAATTGTAAGTGCAACTATATTAAAATTTTCAATTAAAAGGCATATGATGAGTTAATAGTAAAAACAGAAGATCCAACCCGCTTGCTGCTTGCAAGAAAGGCACACATAGACTGCAATTAAAAGAAAGAATAAGGGATTCTATGCAAATGAACTCAAAAGAAAGCAGAAATAGCCATACAGATATCACATAAAACCTATAAGGAAAGTCACAATATAAGGGAAAAAAGTTTTAGCTCAGCAAGAGGAAATACCACCTGCAACTTTGTATGCACTTAGTATCAAAGCACTCCAATATGCAGTTCAATTATTAATAGATTACAGAGAGAGATATATTCCAATATAGTAAAGCTGAGACTTGAACACCCCACTGTCTAGTGGAGAGATTCTGCGTGGCCAAAGTCATGATCAACAAAAGCAATCAGACTAGTAGAAGACATGTAAACCTTTATAGATCTCTCCAGAACATTCCATCCAACGCAGCGCACACGGAGCGGAACCCAAAATAGATCTTACGGCAGGTCTGACTAATTTTTAAAAACTGAAATCATAATGGGAGACTTTTATGATGATAATGCAGCAAAACTAGAAATCAATGTCAAGGAAAAAAGCCTTGGAAACTGTACATACATATGGAAATGAACTAACTCCTGAAAAACACCCGGAAGCTAATAAAAATGGAAACACAATGTGCAGAAACATGTACTAAGCCACAATGCTGGCTACTGAGAAGTCTTTTGAAGTTTGGGTTAACAACGAAGTCTTTCAGAAGCAGTTTGCATTGGCTTCTGTCAGATAGGCAGAACTTTCTATATGGCTACTTCAAGCTACATCTTGCTTCCTTTTACACAAGTAGTAAGAGTTTCCTTACAAGTTTCTTGATTTTTCTTTAGGAATTCAGAGATATTGCCAAGGTGGCGACAGCTGAGACCCTGCTGAGACACAAGACGTGTTCTGCTTTAGTCTGCTTTCTCTCCAGCTCTGTGATACAAATGTCACTCCACACAGGCACAAGGTTTCCCTTCCCTGTCTTTTCATGCAGGTATCAAGTTTTCAGGAAACATGGTGCTTTCTCCAGGTCTTACTCACTCTTTTCATTTCTGCTCTTGGAGTCCTATCTTTATTATAATATCAGCTTAACTATTTGAAAGAATAATAGGATTTTGTAAAATCTTGTTAGTGTTCTATGCCAAAAGGGGATTATAAGATTATCTAGTCTCTCATATTGGTGTAAATGAAACAATTTCCTCTATTTTCCTGGGCAATGAATACTGTCATGTGAAAAAAAAATGTTTGTGATCATCTTACATTGTCAGTAACAGGAAATCAGGAGGAAGAACACTTCTCAACTAAGGGCAAGATGCAGAAAACTTTTAATGTCCTTTAAAATAAAATAGTAACTGATGTATGAATACACTGATAGAAAAATAAACCCAAACATATATATACAGATACAATAGCATGCATATGCCTAAATATGTACAATTAAGTTGAGCATGTGCACATTGTAGTACAGTTCAGCTATTATAACAAAATCCTCCAGGTTGGGTAATTTTTGAGTAAACAGATTTTTTTTTTTAAATTTTTCATGACTCTTGCAGGAGGGGATTTCAGGATCAGGCTGCTGACACATGGTGGGGGCCTTATTGCCGCATCTTCCTTTAGTACGAGGGCGGTGCAGGAAGTCATCAACTGAGGCTGGCTTTGTGGGTAGTCAGAGCAGGGTTGGTAAAGTTAGGTTATATGATGTAGGGGTGGCGTGAAGACAGAAAGAGCTAGTTGTGGCGTGCTGTAAGGGAGCAGCGCACCAGCAGGCTTGTTGGATGTTGACCATGGCTGCAATGCAGATTCTATAGAACATTCTATACATTATAATGTATCAGGCAGACCGCTGCAGGCACAGTGCACTCCCTCCCCAGGGATGTCCTAACTGTGCAGGATTCTCAGCCGGCTTCTTTATTAATTGCCAAGTGTCCAGGCGGCCTTTTCAAAGAGGTGAATACTGTGTCTTCACTTGACAGAAGTGAAAAGCGACACAAAGCATGTGTCAGTCTCTAGCTGAAGTCTCTTTTACGACAGTTTTTTTAAGAAGGAGGAGTCCCTGCGAGGTATCCACGGCCAAAAGATGTTTTAATGCTATTGCATTGGGGAACACGTTTCAGCATCAATTTTGCAAGAGCGTATTAAAAAAGCAGCAGTTTGTAATTAAATTGGAATGATAAATACTAAATTGTTGACATGGTTTCCCATGGTGGTGTGGCTGATAGAAATAGGATGGAGAAAAAAACCCAATTGTTATCTTAAAATGTGATATTACAGTATGCATACATTTATGTAAAATATTGTTATGTTTAATTCTCTATTTCATTCATTCCCTGTGTAATATGACAATAGGTTCTATGGATCTATGCGTTTTATTCATTTACCAACAATCTGAACAGTAACACTATTAATAGTGGAGATATAATTTTTTTTTAAAGATTTATTCATTTTATTACAGCCAGATATACACAGAGGAGGAGAGACAGAGAGGAAGATCTTCCGTCCGATGATTCACTCCCCAAGTGAGCCGCAATGGGCCAATGTGCGCGCTGATCCGAAGCCGGGAACCAGGAACCTCTTCCGGGTCTCCCACGTGGGTGCAGGGTCTCAATGCATTGGGCCATCCTCGACTGCTTTCCCAGGCCACAAGCGGGGAGCTGGATGGGAAGTGGAGCTGCCGGGATTAGAACCGGCGCCCATATGGGATCCCGGGGCTTTCCAGGCGAGGACTTTAGCCGCTAGGCCATGCCGCCGGGCCCGGGGATATAATTCTTAAGTAGAGGAAAATTGATGAAACTTCTAAGAGAGGAACCAAGAAGATTGTAAAAGATGAGGTGTCTTTCCAACCCCAGGATTCGTTGTCAGGCTATTGTGATTCCAACATGAAGTATGGATGAGACTATCAAGTCACATCGATCACAAGAAAAAGTTGGTTTTCTTGCATTCCTTGAATCTCAATACAATGTTTCAGTTCATCATGTTGTGCCTCTGTTGTACCACCTGGAAGGCTGCATGACATATCCCCAAAGGGAGTCAGTGTCATGCTAATTTAATCCCAAAGACTGGGCTTCTGAAAACCTGTCCCAAGAGCTCTTCCTCTGTTTCTTTCTCTGTATAGCTGGCTTTCCAACAAAAATAAATAAATAAATCTTAAAAAAAAAAAAAAGGACGTTTTGAGAGCAATGCAATTTTGCTTTCCGCTTTGAACAAGTCACAATGTCATCTTTACTCTTTTACCAAAAGCAGTATTGTGTTTGCCAGAGCAAACACTGTGTCAATGGATCTGCAGTACACTGTGTCTTTGTAACTTTCTACTACAAAGAATAGGAGGTTAACTGTGGTAATTCCAGCATTATACCCTAATTTCACAGTGCGGCTTTTGTATTATTAGTATAAATGTGTTTTTCCACTTCACAGTATGTTCCGTGTGGGTTATTTCCTCGTTGATGATTACAGCAATTTAACAGGACTTGCAACTGGATTATCTTTTGTAGGAAGACTGATTTGGGCCACAGTGGTGAAGAGGTGAGCACGATGAGAAAAAGCTTCAGAAAAGAAGGCGATTAATACTTAATTGATAAGGATCATCTATTTCCTCAAATAATCCATGAGTCAACACCATGTATGCCTTGTTTATCCAGGAGTTACTGCTGCAACTTCACTACTCAATGTGACTTTAGGAACATATAAAGTTACTAATACACAGTATTCTTTATTTTTTTTTTCTTAAAAATCACGACCATTTTGCTGAAATGAATGGAATGACTGGTTTTAAGTCTCTTTGCACTGCTGAGACCAATTTTAATGAGAGAAGTCAAAAGTTAACTGAACATGGGCAGGTGTTTGACTTGATAGTAAGGATGCTAGGATGCCTCTCTCCCATACCCTGTTATCACATCTGGGTCCTCCTCCAGTGGTGATGACTCATCACTTGCCTCTCTCTCTCTCTCTCTCTCTCTCACTCTCTCTCTCTCTCTCTCTCTCTCACACACACACACACACACACACACCCCTGGGTTGAGTTCCTGCATGGTTTTTGGTTTCACTTTCTCAGCGACGGCCATTGCAGACACTTGGGGACTAACTGGTGGAGTGAAGTGTGCTCTCCTTTGTCTCCGTTTCCTCTTTTCCTCCTTCTCTCCCTCCCTGCTTCTCAAATATATTTCAGAAGGAACCAGGTCTAGGTCCTCTTTCAGCCTACTCAACGTGTCTTCCTGTCTATTTCTGTAGAGAATTTGTTTTGTTTCTTCTGCTTAAAATGGATTCCTTCTAACCTGTTAGAACTCCCTTCTTTCCTCCATCATTTTCCTCTTAATTGGAAAATCCTGTTTGAACTCTAAATTTTTGCAGCACATTCGTTAGGAAGGATTCTTGACTGTTTAGGCCAAATCAGCATCTCATAGAACCATCTCATATATGCTTCTTTTTATGTCCTAACTTAGGTCCTTAATTCAATTAAGTGACAGTATGACTAAATGTTTCTCTCCTGTTAGATTCTAGACTTTCAGAATGATCTTAATATATCTGTTTTGGGGGGTAACTATTGTATTGCTGAAGTTAGGCACAGTCCTCAATGCAAGGGGAGCACTCTGTACATACTTATTGAGTGGATTAAAAAAAGCAACAATTCCCCCCCCACCAAAAGCCAGCTGGAGTGTCAATTCATAAAGGATCATTCCACCCATTGCTATAGGCCTGCTTTTTCAAGCCAAGCCAACCATTTTCAATCACAGAGAGGCTACTAATAAATGCTGTTACTTTCTCTGTTGCCCAATGCTTTCTGATGATGTACATGTGTTATCCTAGTAGGGTAGGCACTAGGCACATGTAGCTTCTAAGCTCTTGAAATGTGACTATGCAACTGTAGAAGTGAATTTTATATTTCACTTAGTTTTGATTAATTTTAGTAGTGGTATGTAACTAGTGACTAGTATATTGGAAAGCACAATATGTTAATTAGGTTACAATTTCTTGTCCTGCTGAAAAATTCAGCAGATTTTAGGCCTCCTGGAAGAAGATGAAATTTTAGGATTAGTTAATTCAAGAAAGAAATACACTCACGCTGGACATTTGTGGATAATATTACACTTCAGTAATCCCAGGAAAAATGACCATATAGCATACATGTCACTGTTTGCTTATTTTCTTCTTGCTTTGATTTCTCACTATCTAACTATAGTCAAGCAAATCTGATGAGATACCGAACTTACTGTTCAACAACATTTCCACTTACTACCTAATCTTTCAAATCCAGTTCCAATCTCATATCTTCAAGTGAATCTCCCTGATAATTTCAACCCACAATGAACTTTCTCTAATTTCCTTGCTTTTTTTTTTTTTGTACCAGACAACAAGCTCTTTCCTTCATCACCATGTATTTCATATAATGCAGTTGGAAAAGAACTCTTAAAGCAGATTAACCTTTTAGGTTAATAGGTTTTAATTGGTCCATGACTAACACAATGAAGTAACAGTTCAAAGACTTGAAACGATTGAGAAAACCTAGTCAGTACATTTAGAATTACCTATCCACTAAAATAAACGGGCCACAAGATATGACTTTAAATGCATGTTTAAATGTGTTTGATCCTTTACCTGTCTAAAACGTGCTCATATTATTGGTTCTGTCTCCCTTACTTAAAATTCATATCCTGTTTTCCTTTGATTAGGCTAAACTTATTTTCTTTCAGACTTCTCTAAAAGTTTGCATGTCTTTTTTTATTCTTATTTTCATTTTCATTTGTATTTTCTATCCCCTCTGTGCAACTAAAAATTTGAAGCATTGGACAAGTACATTTCTCTGTACCTGTCCCCACGTTTCTCGCTGAAGGCACATGTTGTACATATGTTTTGGTTATTCAAATCTAAACTCATTTTATTACATCTGAATTACCCCAATATTTTCCAGATCATGGCGTTCTCCTGGCTATGATCTTGATCCTGGGCTGTTTCATTCTGATGTTGTTCAAGTGTGGTCTTCCGTAAACGAAATTCTCATCAGAAAAGCTTGTTACTAGTTTGTTGACAGAGATTTCTGAATGGCTGGAAACAGATCCAATTCCACTATCTGAGTTTCATTAAAGACCCTCTGACTTCATCTAGACACCATTAAAATGCCAATCATAGCTGCCATTATTATTTATCATGAATCTACCAATTCATGCCGGATGATCCTTTTCATAAACTTAGTACACCACACCAATTGCTTCATTGTCAAGCTTTCTCAGATGTTGAATCTCTTCCTTTAATGCCTGCATTATTCTATGAAGCCTGACTATCTCATTTCTAGGATTTCTCCAACTATCTGAAATCTCAAGTTCTTTTCCCATCTCAGGAATTGCAAAATTAAATACACAAAAGGAAAAGGTGCCTAACAGTGAAATGGGCAACACAATTGTGATAAATTGCATTTCAATACTAAATATATATCATTATTCTTTAAATTCTGCTCTATAGCGACTCTTACTTCACTTTATAAACCAAAACTCTATTATTCCAATTCCCCCCCTTTTTTTGTTAGGCCAATAGCACATTCAGGATGTTAAATATCCACTGATACTCCGCTTCAATGTCAATGAGAAAGCTCTAAATGGTGAAGACAGTGGTAACCTGAGGAGCTTTTGTGGAGTCTAAAGGGCATATGACTTAGTTAGCATCAGATAATTGCCCCGAGAGAAGATGAATCTAGTTTTGGTAGATAGAATTGGCAGGAAATTCTAGGAATGCTCCACACTGTACCGAAAGCTTTCAAAAAATGGCTAAGAGATGCAATCATTTATAGAAATTCGTCTTCTTTATTGATACTCAATAGTCAGAATGTATTTAAAGGTAATTTGAGGAGCAGGCATTTAGTCCAGCGGTTAAGACGTAGGTTAACTTAACACAGTAGCTGGGTTCAGGTGCTGGCTTCTGGCTTTGAGTCCTGCTTCCTACTAGTTCAAACTCTGGAGAGTAGTGAGGGTGGCTGAAGTAAGTGGTGTTCTGTCATCCATGTGGGAGGCCTGGATTGGCTTCCTGTGTCACGATCCTGGTTCCAACCCTGGCCCAACCTGAAACATTGCAGGCATTTAGAAACTGCACAAGAGCATGGGAGCTTTCTGTTTATGCTCCCTTCTCTCTCTTTTTAAAATATTTATTTATTTTTATTTGAAAGGCAAATTTTACAGAAAGAAGAAGAGACACTGAGAGAAGGTGTTCTATCTACTGGTTCACTCCCTAGGTGGTTGCAAATGCCAGAGCTGAGCTGATCCGAAGCCAGGAACTGGGGGCCAGGATCCAGGATCCAGGAGCCAGCCATTTCTTCCAGGTCCCTCATGTGGGTACAGGGTCCCAGGAGGTGGGCCATCCTCTACTGCTTCCTCAGCCATAACCAGAGAGCTGGATTGGAAGTGGAGTAGTCAGAACATCAACCAGCACCTATATGGGATGATGATATCACAGTTTAGAGGGTTAACCTGTTGAACCATGTGCTGGCATCCACTCTCTCTTTTTAAAATAATAAAGTGGAACATTTGGACTAGGACCTGTGTTTGAGATAAGTAAGTTTTTGTATACTTTGATTTTATTATTTAGCTAGGTTAAATAATTTTGGTGAGTTGAAAATGCATGCAAGAATGTAAAATGATTAAAATTAATAAATAACTGTTCAACCCTGGGGAGTCATGACAAATGAATACTTTGAAAATATTAATTTTTTTATCAAAAATGATAAAACCTCTTTCTTTTCTTGTAATAAAATGATAAATGTGCCAAAATATATTTCAAGTGGAAAACAATACTAGGAAAAATTGAGTCCAAAGCATTTAAGATGTTGAAGAGGGAAGTTGTATAAGAGTGTACCCAGACACAGCCTATGTCTTATAAATTTTTTTAATAGATGCAGGTGTTCCCACAATTATTCTGACTAGCCTGAAAAGTGCAAATAAATTAAAGGAGCCTTAGGAAATCTTTTGATCTTTGCAAATCTTTCCTTGTCTAGTCTGTGAAAAATCTCAGCTTGCCTTCGCAGTAAAATAACTTTGTAGTATCTGTAATGAGTCCTTACTTATTAAAGATTTATACACTACTGATGTGTTCCTCAATTGCTGTCATATTTAAATATTTACAATTATAAAAATGGCTGGTCCATTTCCTGGGGGGCAGCCAATGATGTTTTGGGTAAATGGCTCCCTGCTGTCTGCATGAAGGGCCCAAGATGAGTTCCAGGCTCCTGGCTTTGTCCTGGACCAGCCCTGGCTCTTATAGGTATAAAGGTGGGTAAGTGTATTGCTGGCCCTCTCCTTTTCAGGTAAATACATAAAAAAATTACAAATGGACTGCTATTTACTAATTGTCAAAAATAGTCATGTTGCAACTGGGCTTAACCCTTAAAATTGCCAAAAACTTATCAATTATGAAATATCTAATTGTCTTCGGCAGTGCTTGCGAGGCTAATGTATCTGGCCATTTCATTATATCTACCATTTCCTGAAACTCTTTGTACATGTCAATGTTTGATGTATTTCAAAAGGATGGCTAGCTTTATTTCCATTACCTACAGGAAATTTTTCTGTCATGCCTGATTTCCCAGAAGACTTACATTCAACTAAAATCAAATGTGCTGCACATGCTGTAGGTGAAACTTTCTCAACTTGTTCAAATTGTTGAGGTGCTTTTTCAATGTCAGAACCCACATATGGAAAATTAGCATCACAGTTGTAGATTTACTCATGTAAATGTATATTGAACTTCACTCTTTATAAAATGAGGTATTTGTGGCCTTATGATTCCATTGAAATAATTATGCATTATTACAGTTCCTAGCCCAAAACTAGTTTGAAACTTTGTAAAAGATATGTCCTAAATTGTAAAAAAAAAAAAAAAAAAACAGCAAAATAAACCTCTTTAATTTCATTTTTTCTAACTTTATTAGTAACCCTTGTCTATCTGGGTGCGGTTGGGAGGAAGGGTATGAGTACTTTGGATTTTATCCTCCATTTAACTTGCTCTAAAATCTGAAATGAAAAGGAGAAGAAAGGTCAAGAGGAGGTGCATCATAGAGAGAGAGTCGGAATGTGATTCCCTTATGACACATTCACAGAAACTTAAAAGATCACAACAAGCTACAGAATTTACTTCTTTGACGCTACATATACCTGCCTCCATCTTGCCACTATTCTATTAGCAATATCTGAATCACCACCTCTCCACCACCGATACGTTTAATTTTTCCTTGCAAGCTTCTGGCTCTCTGTTACCAATACTTGTGAAAAGTCACAAAATCAAGGTTGCATGAAATTGCCTAACTGATGATTCCTGAAGCAAAAAATGCAGCAGTTAACATACTGTTGGATTGAAAGGGAGCCTGTAGACTCCGTTTCAAATCACGTGGCATCCATGCTAGCCTCCCCTGAAACATGTTCCAGAACATCTCAAAAATAGCACCACCATCATTTGGGGCCAGATAATCCCTCCTCCTGTGGCATTCTCCTGTACACTGGAAAGTGGTTAGCAGCAGTTCTGGCCTCTTTTCACCAAATGCTGGTAACACTATCTCCCACTGAAGTACTGGCTCTTGAAAATGTCTCCGAATACTGCCAAATGCTCTTTAGGGAGGCAAAATGTCCCATTGAGGACAGTCCTCTGAGGACATCTTTATTCCCATTGTCACAGATTTTTATTCTTTGGGCTATTCTATTCCTTACTGAGCTAGAATGTGCTTTTTATAGTCCCAACTATAAAGTGCTATTGATCTACAATAACAAACAGAGAGAGCTTCTCAAAAGAATAGTGCTGCTTATTTGGGAATAGCTGGGTGTTGTCATGGGAATACATATGCCATGTAAATGATGGATATATTCAGAGAAATCAAGGTAGGGTAAGTCTCTAAAGGCAAAATATGAAGAGGGTTGCATCAGACACTTTGCAACAACAATTTCTGGCCATAATAATTAATAACCACAGTGAAGTCCATCTGTAGTCGAACAGACAGTTGCTGAGCAGATGTCCTTGCAAAAGTACTCTTTGTGTAAATTAATTGTAGCCTCTGTGTAAGTTTGCGGGCCAGTCTTTTGTGATGGTTACTGTCATGCAGTCATGGGTGACAATCCTTCCTTATAATTCCTTGGATTTATTTATCTGTTAAAGCTGGAAAAAGTGACTCCACTATTGTTTTCACAATTTTCATGAGTCAGATGTTTTTAGATGATGCTCTAAGTGCCTTCTAAACTAGAACTATGTGTTTGCATAACTGGAGGCATCCTGTTGGATAACAAGACAGCCTATTTAGTAATGGCTTGGGTTCTCAAATACTTACATGAAGCCACTTCAGAAAGCTTTAGGAGAAATAGAATTAAAAGTAAGTATGTTTGGGTATAAAAACTGATATCCATGTGTAAGTTTTTTTTTCATAATATGCATCTTGCACAAACCTCTTAACGTACCCTCTTTTTTGCGTTCAATAAGCATTCACCTTCATATCCAGATCTTACTGAAGCACTACAGTTTGTTGACAGTGATAAATTAAAAAGTAATCTAAAGCAAACACTGGGAAAATATTATAAATATATATTATCATATCTCCCACTCCCTAAGATAATTTTAAATTATTTTGTAGTTAAAAAATGGAAGAACTAATATTGTATTAAGTTTACAGAGCTGAAGATGAAGCAAATAATATTAAGCTCCAATTACACTGCATTTTCTCAGTACAGTGAACAGATAAACAAAGTTTTAAGTTCTGATTTATTGTGGGATGATATTAAAATGGTGCATGAATATCAATTAAGAAGATAATTACCTTTAAAAGAAATCTTTACTTTTTACCTCTCAAGGATACTTTTTATTATCCAATAAAGCAATAATAATATTCCTTCGTATGAATATGTTAGCTGTGCAAAACATTGTGCTTAGAAATATATATATATATGTATATATATACACAGCATGATTATGAGAGGAGCATTATGAATTTTGTGCCAAGCAGTATGGGCTAGGCTTCACCACAGTAACAAGCAATCATACAATTTTAGAGTCTGCTATGGATTCGAATGAGATTCTGGAATCTTGTTGTTCTTGCCTCAGGACACAACATAAAGACCTCCCACATCTCCCACATAGGAAGTATTGTGATTATGGGGTAAAGAAATAGTTTTGATTTCAGAGGAAATCCTTAAGATAATATATTCTGTTATCTGAAGACTTACCTGACTTTGGTTTCCCTTCCTCCCTCTGAATATAAATATGAAATATCCGTGAAACAAAGATAAGAGTCTACACCAGACTCATACCAATGATCTGATCCAGGGATGATGGTGATTGACCTACAGTTCATTATGTACTCATCATAATACATTAGCACGCTACATGACACACCTGTGGTCACCATGAGAGCAAACATCAGATCTATAAGGAACAAAAAGTGGTAGTAGCTAGACTCAGGAAAATTTCCACCTACTTCCCAGAGAAACCATGACTACTCTTTCCTTTTATTAGAATGTACCTTCGCTCTCATTCAAGGGACAACATATTGTTAAGCACATTACAGATACAGGGCTACTGCCCTCCGTGTGGAGGTTTACATTCTGTGGAGTGCTCACTTTCATTTTCACAAATAGACATTCCCTAGTCATTATTCTTAAACTTGTACCTGAATTCTTGACTGGGCAGCCTATACTGTCCCATGCCAACAGTACTACTCCCTTATACTGTGAACAAAACTTGGTGACTTGAAATAACAACCATTTATTAATTCATGATTGTGTGATTTGGTGCTTTGGGTCAGGCTGGGTTCAGTTTGTCCTTCCACTTAGAATGAGTCATCTTTGCTTTACCTGTTGTTCATCCCTGTAGTGGGTTGGCCCATATTTATTCAAATGATGGTAGTGGCATAATTGTGAAAGAGAGGAAGCATATGGGACCAAAATATTTTTCTAAGCCATAGTTTACTGACCTAAACCGATTGGAACCTTAGGCCAGATTCAACAGGAAGAGAATCTGGGCTAATGCTGTCTCTTGAAGAGAAGGGGCACAAACATTGCTTTGCAAAGGTGGACCTAACCCCAACCTCCTAGGGAGGTTTTGTCACATACGAATCCTGTAAAGGTCAAGTGTCATTGAGTGTGAGTTTTGTGCTGGGAAAGGTCCATGGAGCTGGATTTTCCACCGTGTCAACAAGGCTGTCAATCTCTCACTCAACGGTGGAAGAAACCCTGCTTAAAAAGCTTCCAGAAAATGATGAGCAGGATGGAACAGAAGGTTGCATTAATGCAACCTTCAGGAGAATGATTTATAGTCCCAGTAAATGCCTTTTCCAGCACATAAATAATATGCGAAGAAAGGATAATTTTCTATGCCAGTTATACTTGGTCTATAACCAAATGGTATACATAAAGAGTGATGTGCACATTGGCATTGCCTTGATATATCAGTGGCTTTCAGTAGAACATCTGTACAAGAATAGAAAAAAAATATCTTTGAGCTTATGTATTCAGAGTAGCCCTTCAGATAATTTCAATAAGCTGTTCTATTGGACTTCAGTCCTTATTTTGGCTGTGTATCAACTCTTCGATTTTTCAAACAGCTTCATTTTATTGTGGCATGCACAAAAGGCATTGATAGAAGGATAGACATTCTGCTTTAAATTCCATATTTTTAACCCCTGTGGTATGGTTCAATGATTGTTTTCTCTAATTCATGGAGACAGTTCAATGACACATCCCTGGAATTTGTGTGAAAACTTACTATCCCTTCTGTGTTTTTAAACTGTATTTTCATTTAATTTTTATGAGACCTATAGAGTAAGATCAAAGACAAATAAAACAAGTAAATGGTATGGTGTGTTTAATTATGTTTCCTCAAAATGGTTTCAAAATAGTATATTGAATAATTATCCATCTGGTGATGTTATTTCAGCATGTTGAAACTCAGTTGGTGCTCACATACGATACAAAGCAAGTCAATATCACGTGAAGTAGTGCTGTTATATGAGAACTATCAACAAGACATTCAATTGTTATTTTTAAATTTCCTGGTGGATCTTTAAAGGAAAATTTGCTGGTTAGGCTTATTTCTTCAGTCTGAACAATCAATTTTTCAAAAAGTTCTTCTTGTCCTCCCTTATAGAATATAGGACTATTTATTCATGGTCCTTAGGTAGCAATTGTAATGGGATAAATAAGGACTCATTAGTGTTGGGCAGAGTTGAGTTCTGTGCTATACAATCACCGTGTAATTCTTGAGTCATTTCTGGTTTGATTCAGTTTTTCACATCTACAAAGTGGGGATCATCATAACAGATATTTCCTACATTTCTTGACTCTTTTCAGGAAGAAAAAGCAGAAAGAATTGCAAGAAATAATAATTCAAACATTTTGTCTGATTTAAGCAGTCTTATTTTGGATAACAGTGGCAATAAGATACACTTAGAAATGTAAGAGAAGAACAAGTGATGTTTAACCTTTACAACTGTATTGTAGTCCCAAAGAAACGTTGAAAGTAATAGGTTTTCACATTGAGGGAAGCATTTTAGGAGGACCATCCTTCAGCTAATTTCTAGCATCCCTCCAAATTCCGTAGACTCTAAGTAAGGAGAAATTTCTTACATCTGTTGCCTGCATTTTGCCCATGTAACTCAATGAGAGGATTTTTTCCTCTCATTTCTTTTACTCTGAATAAGATGAACTTGCCCAAAGGACCAATTATCTATCAGTGTTCAGTACCTGACCTTCTCTGGGCAGTTAACATTTGGAAGATTTACTCCAAAGAGGCAAGGCAATACCAGAGGACAAGGCAGTTAGGAGAGGTCTGTGGAAGGCAGGCAGAAGTTGAAGAAGGCTATGCCCCAAACAATGAAAATAAGAGCAGGATCAACAACCAAATTAAGAAATGCAGAGCTATACCCAAAACAGTGAAGACAGCAGCAGCAGCAGCAGAAGAAGAAATACAGCAACAGCAACAGGACTAAGAAACCCAGAGTCAGATTCCAGACTAACATGTTGCCTGGTTTCAGAGACGTAATGGGCTTTTCCCCAGTTGTATTCTACATTGTCAACAGCAGAACAGTAAGTTGAAGTGTTTTCTTAATTTAGGGAAGTGAAGCAAGGAGCAAATAAATCCATATTGTATAATCTGTCTGTATCCCTGAGAGCTCTTATTTTATCTCTGCCTTGCCTTGTCATTTTCAAGAATCTATAAAAATGACACAATTCAACTGTTTATTATTGGCTGTATTTTTTTTTTTTTAAAGATTTGTTTCCATTGGAAAGGCAGATCTACAGAGGAGAGAGAAAGATCTTCCATCTGCTGATTCATTCCCCAAGTGGCTGCAACAGTCGGAGCTGAATTAATCTGAAGCCAGATACCAGGAGCTTTTTTCGGATCTCCCACGCAGTGCTTGGTTCCCCAGGCTTTGGGCCATCCTCTACTGCTTTCCCAAGCCACAAGCAGGCAGCTGGATGGGGAAGTGGAGCAGCTGGGACACAAATCCGTGCCCATATGGGATGCTGGCACTTATAAGGTGAGGATTTAGCCACCAGGCTACCACTTATGTTTAATGTAAATACCTGTAATAATGGTAGCGTATAGCTATTTTTACCATATGCCAGTCATCCCTTCAAATTTTAAAATACCTTGATTTTTAGAGCATTTCATGTTCACAAGCAACATATGTACAAACTCCCCTGTTATAAACACCCTGCACTGAATGATGCATTTGTCGTGAGGAGTCAGTGTCAGTACATTCAGGTTTACCTTTGCTGTTGTGCATTTTGCAAGTATAGCCAAACGTATAATGGCATGCACCCACCATTAGAGTATCATGCAACACGATCTCACTGCCTTGAAAAATCCTCTGTTGGGGCTATGCTTTCCTCCTCCCACTCCTTGTCAGCAGTAATCAATTTGTTGTCTGAATTATTTTATTTTCTGTAGAATGTGATATAGCTGGAATCACAAGGTCTGGAGCATTTTCAGCTTGGCCTCTTACACATAATATTGTGTAATTTAAGCATCCGCTGTGCCTTTGCATGGTTTGATGACTTATTTTAGTATTGAACACAGTTTACTTTTCCACTCCATAAACCTTTTATACTTGCCAGCACCAAAATAGACAGCTGCATAGTATGTATGTGGCCATCTCAGTAATCATAATATCCTTGTTGAAAAATAAGACAATTACAGCCAATAGAAACTGGCATGAGCAATACTAACTAGATGAAAGAGTGGTACATGGAAAAAAGACTCAATTTTTTAATTTGCAAATTCGGTCTACACTGCTATAAACGCATGTAAGAATATTTCATATATATACATTTATTTAAAAGATTTATTTATTTTCTCTTTGGAAAGTCAGATACACAGAGAGGAGAGACAGAAAGACAGGAGGATCTCCCATTTGTTGATTCATTACCCAAGTGGATGCAACGGCTGGAGCTGAGCAGATCTGAAGCCGGAACCCAGGAACTTCCTTGAGGTCCCCTGAGCAGGTGCAGGCTTCCAAGGCATTGGTTCATATTCGACTGTTCTCCCACGCCACAAACAGGGAACTAGATGGGAAGTGGGGTAGCTGGGATTAGAACCATCACATGCAAGGCGAGGACTCAAGCCACTAGGCTACTGTGTTGGGCCCATATATATAATTCTTTAAAGCCACATTCATCCAACCCAAACTTATCCAACACATTACTCTTTTTTTTCCTTTAGGAAATAAATTTTGATATAGATCAAAATGAAAATACCCCAAGCTATTGCATTATTGTGAGGAGAAAGAAAATATAGCTGGAAGAACAGAAAGAATGCAAAGGGGAAGGAAGGAAAGAAAAAGGCAAGGAAAGGAGGACAAAGAAAGGAATAATGATAGAATGAACAGAAAAAGTAAAGGCAGTAACAAGTCAACTTTATATTTTTTTGAGCGCATCCAATTTATGTAGCTTTTTAGATAACACAGAACCCTGTGGCAACCTTTTCACACTCTGTCTTATGGGTAAATGTTTGCTAAATTTCTTAATGATTTATATCAAAATTAATGATTTGATGTTTCCCCATCATTTTAATCCACAAAGAAGATAAAATTCAGCTTTCAAACATCTCACAAGACTAAAGACGTCCAGCTTCCTAAGTATTGGGCTTAAGAGTCAAAGAAGAAAAAAAGTAATTAATTGAAGAATTCAGAAAGGCATTAGAAAGTCATGTTGGAAAGCTAACGTTAGACACAAAACATCTTTTATATTCACCTGAAGATATGTCATCCATAATTGGTGGTTCAGTTTTCCTTGAATAGCCATCTGTTTGCCTTTACAGCAGAATAACCACACCAGAACTTTTTATTCCATGCGCAAATTTTTACTCTTAATACGAAATGATGCAGTGCTAGTTTGTATCATGAGTTAGACCCACAACATTTTCTTGGAAGTTCTTATTCTCACATTTACAATAATATTCAGTTCACTTTACAAGGCATTGAGAAGCAAAAAAAAAAAAAACAAAACAAACAAACAAAAAAAAAACAAAACCAACTGATAAATGAGAGATATTTCAATTTGATTTGCAGTGTATAAATAGCAGAAGAAATACTCAGAAATGATTAGTTTCAATATGGTAATCCTCCAAAGCAAATTGCCATTTTATATAAGCAAATGTTATTATTTTTTTTAAACTGGGAATGCATACATTTAGAGAGGGCAAGGAACATTAAAAGGTAAGAAAAAAAATGGGCTCAAGTTGGCATTGCTGTATACATGACTGTGGATAAAGAGAGTAAGTGAATGTGGATAAAGTTATACAAATTCCTGTGGCCATATGGAAAAGTGGGGAGGAAAAACTATGTTCTTTCATATCTGTACAAAGTACGATTTTTAAATCAGAGACTTAAACATGACAAGAAACTAGAAAAGGGTGTTGTACTCTTACTAGGAGTAGAACTCCCAAATGGGTGGAATGTTGTGGGCAGTTACTAACACTAATCTGCACACGTTCTTGACTTTCACAGAAGTAAAAACACTAAGCAGAGACTAGTATTGTATGCAAATATGAACAGAATTTATTCAGGAGTGAGTGTTAGGTTTTACCCACAGTAAGTCCTTACAAGCAGTTAATTTCCCACATCCAAGTCCTCTTTTCACAATTATCGGGAGCCAAAATACCAGATGCGACGAGGTACTTAGGAGGTCCTTTATTTCAGCAGAGTAGGAACCTGAGCGAAGGTGGAGGGGGAGAGAAGGGAAGCATCATGCTTGCACGATGGGGAAGCTGCCAGGGCAGGGGAAGAGAGCAGGATGGAGAAGGAGAAGGGAGAGCCGAGAGAGCCTGGGAGGTGTGGGGGGCATGGGGAATTGGTTGGCAGGGGCTGTGGGCCGGTCCTAAGGGACTGGTGACAAGATGTCAGGGCCACAGGTGATTGGTAGGCAGGCGGGGAGGAGCGGAGGATCCGCTAGAGATTGGGGGCGGGGTTCTCAGGTAAGACCCCCATGAGGTCACATCTCGTTGGTGGACAACAAGGATGGTGTGAGTTTTGAGAGCTGTGGGAAAGGAGAAGCATATATCTAAAATAGTAGAGTCCAAAATGGCTGAGGTCTTCAGGGCCGATGTTCGCGTCACTCCTCACAGTGAGTGAATAAACACATTCCTATGTGAGGACGGGCTGTCCCACATAGAGAAACCCCTTCCTGGGTGGGTTACAAATTTGTTCATAGATGAGAGCAGAAAAATGGTGCCTCCAGGAGGAGGAGTAGCAGTTCCTCAGCAACTGCTCCATGTTGAAAATAGAGGAAACCAGGGCAGGACATCTAAACGCATTTTGAGACCTAAAGGAGCTGCTTGTATTTTCTTTTTTTCCTCTCATATTTTAAAATTACATTGCATTATGTGACACAGTTTCATAGGCTCTGGGATTCCCCCAATCCCTCCCCAACCCCTCCCCCCATGGTGGATTCCTCCACCTTGTTGCATTACCACAGTTCAAATTCAGTTGAGATTCTTTCATTGCAAGCATCTACCAAGCATAGAGTCCAGCATCTTATTGTCCAGATAAGTGCAACGGTTTCTTGGGGAGACCATCTCTGGTCTGAAGGTAGAGCCGGCAGAGTATCATCCCGATCAATTAAAAGCCCCGACAAACCATCAGTAACAATTTCTAACGTTATGGAATTAATTGACATAGTATTGAGTAACCAGCATGTTAAAAAAATGCAAGTTCTTTACCACATCCTGTGAATTCTTCATTGACATTTCAATTTTAGTTTATATACAACCGTGTTCTATACACCTTAAAATGGCTATAGATTACTATTCAGCTGTTTCGTGTCTATTTTCCTTATAGTATTTAGCATTTTACAGTGTTGAAGCATAATTTTGCTGAACCTAGCTTTTTTCCAGGTAGTCCAAACTGGCTTATAACTCTAGCAAGGTATATGTCAACAGTTGACGTGTAGAACTGTTTTAGGAGGGGTGTGCAGAGAAATCTTCAATACCCTAGTGAGGAGTAACTAATCTTTGTGTCCCACCTAGTAAGGTATAAGTGAATCCATGTTGATCGTTTCCAGTCTGATTCTAAGCTTTCCTTGTTGTTCTCTATCTACTCTAGAGTTTTTGTTTGTTTGTTTTGAGGGGCTTCTGGAGTGATCCTGATGATCATTGCCAGAGAGGGTGGGGACCCAGAGCTGGAACCAAGCGAGGACCAGAGAAAGCTCCCCTCCTTAGTCCCAAAGGAAGTTTACTGTTCTTTTGTTTCTGCAGACTGCTCAGGGCTCCTGGCTGTTGTTTTGATGCCCTTGGATCCTGTGAGGAAGGATTTGACTTCTTTCATCCCATGTGTAGATCCAAGCAGGAGTGGATGACCTCAGAGTTCTTGGCCTCCGAAGGCACTCCAATTCCCCCTGGTCTCCCTGGCAGTTGGGATGTAGTCCTTGGTGCTTGTACTGGTAGTCCTTGGTGAGAATCCGGGAGTCTTCAGGGTTGGGATACAAGCTTCCTCTTGTCCCCCTGCTCCGCTCTGGGGTCCCCCCATGCTCTGTGCATATGACCTGTTAAGAGGTTGTCAGGATCACTCTTAATTCCCCCTGTATGTCTTTGTAGTTTAACTATTGTCTAATGCTGATTTGAGTCTGTTTTCTATGAGTTACCAGTTATGATCCTGGTAGGTTATATTTCACGAATTCCTTACACAGTCTAGGGAGATGGAAGATTTCTCTGCTCTCCCTCCCCATTACGGAATAACATAGGGTATTAAAAGTATATTAGGTTTTACAGTTCTTTGATGTAGATCATAAGCAGTCTGACTCACATTGATTGTTGCTTCATTGGTTGCTTCACAATATCTTATTGCATGTGAGATAGGCTGTTTGAGGTTGAGGTAATATTACAATATACAGGTACTATTTTCATATTGACATCATATCATCTTAAATTAAGGCAAACATGTGGTATCTAACCTTTTGGGATGGGCTCATTTCCCTTAGCATTATGGTTTTCAGTTGGGCCCATTTGGCCACAAAGAACTGCATGTTTTTTTTTAATAGTGAAGTAGTATTCCATGGAGTAAATGAACCATAGCTTTCTTATCCAGTCTTCCGCTGATGGGCAGTTCAGTTGTTTCCATGTTTTTGCAATTACTGATTGTGTTGCAATTTTTAAAGACCGAAATCAACAGACACATGAAAAAAAATGCTCAGGATCACAAGTCATCAGGGAAATGCAAATAAAAATTTAAAAACGTGTTGTGCTATATGGCGATTCCTCAGAAGTCTGAAAATAGATCTACCATGTGATTTAGCCATCCCACTCCTGGGAATTTATCCAAATGTTATGAATGTTATGATTAGAGCAAATTAAACCTGTAACTATAGAGTGGGTGAAAATTATGACTGTGAAAATACTGTTGATGAATGGAGAGGAAAGGAAGGGATAGGCAGTAGCATTAAGAAAGTGTGATTGTCTTCTTTTAGAATGCATGGAATCTGTTCTACTAGTAGTAATTAAAAAGATTGATTAATTTAACTGAAAGGCAGAATTATAGGGAGAAGAAGAGACAAAGAAATCTTTCATCTGTTGGTTTATTCCACAAACGGTTGCAACAGTCAAGGTTAGGCATAATTGAATCGAGGAGTCAGGAACTCCACCTTGTTCTTCCACACAGGTGGTAAGGGCCCAAGCACTAGGGCTGTCATCTGCTAGCTTCCCAGGCTCAACAGTAGGCAGCTGGATTGGAAGTAGGCTAGCCAAGACTGGCCATCTTTTCTTTTTTAAAGATTTATTTATTTTTATTGTAGAGTCAGATACATATATAGAGAGTTGGAAAGACAGAGAGGAAGATCTTCCATCTGATGGTTCACTCCCCAAGTGACCACAACTGCTGGAGCTGTGCCAATCTGAAGCCAGGAGCCAAAAGTTCTTCCAGGTCTCCCATGCAGGCAC
Source organism: Ochotona princeps (assembly GCF_030435755.1). Taxonomy (NCBI): domain Eukaryota; kingdom Metazoa; phylum Chordata; class Mammalia; order Lagomorpha; family Ochotonidae; genus Ochotona; species Ochotona princeps. The sequence goes on from NC_080852.1 coordinate 5,738,263, forward strand.
AGGGTCCCAAGACTTTGGGCCATCCTTGACTATTTTCCCAGGCCACAATTAGGGAGCTGGAAGGGAAGTGGAACTGCCAAGATTATAACCGGTGCCCATATGGGATCCCAATGTGTTTAAGGCAAGGACTTTAGCCACTAGGCCACCATACTGGGTCCGGGGCAGGCCATCTTCCACTAGGCATGCTCCAGACCTGGAATAGGAATGGGCCTGATAGGGGAATTTCATGAACTTTGTTGCTGGACCACTGTTTCTACTAGTGAGCGTGAGATCTGGGATGGAGAGCACAGCAGGCTGGGCCAGGCTGCCGCACCTGCTGGTGTGCACAAGAGCCAGATGGCTGTGAGCCAGTGGGTTTAGGCTACAGTACCAGCAACAAGTGTTGACATTGTGTGCAAGTTATCTCAGACTAGACTGCAGTACTCCTTTTATAATGTGTGCAGACACATTATCCAGGGCTGGGAGCATGCCTGGCAGGAGATCTGTGGGCACTCTTCTGCTAGGTTTTTTCTATCAATGATGAGCATTAGAAACAGGGCTGAGGGCAGGCCTGGCCAGGGTTGTTGGGGGCCACCCTGACTAGCCCATGGAACTCTCTGGTATGCATGAAGATCAGATCTGTGGTAGGCTGGCTGGGCTGGGCTGCAGTACATGTTAGTTTGCAGTTCTCATGAGATATGGGGTTGGGGCAGAACTGACCAGGCAGCTGTATGCATGGGTATGTGTATTGACTGGTATAGGTGCCAGACAGTCATCCTAGGCAAGGGGGGTGGGAATTTCCAACTAGACCGCTGGCCTCAGACCCTGGCCATTGGGAAAATCACAGGGTGTGTGGTATGATCTTGGAGTGCATACATAGAGACTGGGCCTCCACAGATGGATGCGGATGCATGGACAGCAATGTCCAGATGCATATGGAATATGTGTGAGCCAGTTCATCTAGGCCAGTTCCTCCAGGCCAGCAAGGGACATGGCCTGCCTTGTGTCAGAGGATGGAAAACAGAACACGTTGGACTATCCTGGCCAAGCTTTGCAGCAAATGTCTCATCTGTGGATGCACCAAGCCCGATTTTGTCAGCCGTTAGATCTTGGAGAGATTTTTCTCAACCCTGGAGCTATAAAATCAACAACTTTTCAGAATTGTCAAGAGCATTCAAGTAGCAACCTATGAACACCCTTTCCCATATCCTGATCTCCCTGGCATCAACAAATAACCGGTCCTCCTCTTTGGGTGCTCATACAAAGAGTGATCTTTTTTCCCCTCCTCCCTGTGGATACAGAAAGAAAAAAAGATGGAAACATTTGTCTTACCCATCTTCCTCCATATTTTACCCTCCCCACACTAAAGACACGGGCTTACATTCCTCTCAACTATATAGATAGCATTAAAAAGAAAATAAAAGCTTAAATAAAGGAAGAATTCAGAAGCAACGTTGAGAAGAATGGAGTGCCAGTGAGCAACATTTTTTTTGAGAAAACAAAAGATACGCTCCGTAGCCTGAGTGTCAACTCAGTGGGAGGGGAGTGACTCTTCTTCCGAACTGTGTTTGACATTAGATGGGTTGAGGAACATAGAAGGCACATTCTAATGAAGGGGAAGAACACGTATGGTATTTCTTGGACTCCGACTGCCAATGTTTTTAGCAAATGTAAAAGATTTTGTTAGTTTGAGCTCTAGGTCTCGAGTTAAAATGGTCTTACCCAAGCTACCTCTATAAATAGGAATGCATTATGAAATAGCGTGTGGCAATAAGAAAAGGAAGCAAGGTAATTTATGCACACAATGAAACACCATTCAGCCACGCACAATAAGAAAACTCCGCCATGCTGCAGCAAGAATCAACTTGGAGGATAGTGGTGGATCTTGCTGTTCCTTTTTGGGTGGGACTGAAGTTTCCTGTCATAATATGTCTTTAGCAAACCAACATCTTACCACGAGAATGTAAGGGTCTGTAGACGAGGCCAGCCTCATCAACTTTAACCAGCATAAGCATGGTCCAGGGAGGGAGTCCGATTTCCTCAAGAGCCACGGGAGGATTCGAACTCATATCCTGCAGGTCTTGAGATCACAGGAACTACTTGCAGGTGGCGTAACTCCTGCCACCTTGTTGTTTCAGGATCAGTTATGCTTTTTGCATGAACTAGTGATGATGATTTGTGGTTTGGCAGACTGTATGACTTTCAGCTTATGGTAACGCTTTCCCCAGTCTAGTGAATGCCTTTGAAATCTTTTTTTTTTTTAACATCCTTTTCTAACTTTCATCACAGAATGGAGAAAGAAAGGAGAAAAACAAACGTGTGTATTGGATCTTTGTAGGAACTACTCCCAAACTCTCCCTTACCCCTACCGGTAGTGGTAAGCTTAAATTCCACCTGAGTGTGACTGCTCTGAGCTTTTTTTTTTAAAGATCTATTTATTTTTATTATAAAGTTAGATATACAGAGAGGAGGAGAGACAGAGAAGAAGGTCTTCCATCCAATGATTCACTCCCCAAGTGAGCATAACGGCTAGTGCTGTGTCGATCCGGAGCCAGGAGCCAGGAGCCAGGAGCCAGGAGCCAGGAACTTCCTCGAGGTCTCCCACTTGGGTGCAGGATCTCAAAACTTTGGGCCATCCTGGACTGCTTTCCCAGGCCACAAGCAGGGAGCTGGATGGGAAGTGGAGCTGCTGGGATTAGAACCGGTGCTCATATGGGATTTCGGCGTGTTCAAGGAGAGGACTTTAGCCGCTAGGCCATGCCACCGGTCCCACCTTTAATAGATTCTGAGGAAGATGTAAATAGAAGGTGAAGCCGACTTAAAAAAAAAATAATCAGACTTAAAATTTGTCTTTCAAAGCCATGATGAAGGTTTATGCAGAGTTCCATGCAGAATTTGGGACTTTTTTTAAAAGTCAAAACATTAATTTCATTTCTAAGTCTAAAATGTGAACGAAGATGATAAAACATTCTAATTAGGAAATGTGAGCTGATTTAAAAACTAATCAGATTATCTTTTTCCAGGAACGTGGAAACTTTTTATTAAAAATACAAATCTGGTGATGCTAATACATACAAATAAAATCTCCATTTTCTAGAAAATTAACTTCAGTTTCATGTCTAACATTTTAAAACATGTACTGACAGATATCTGACCCAGTAGTTAAGAAACCCCTGTTTCATAGCCCAGTGCCTGGATTGAATACCAGTTAACTCCAACTTGAGTTTTCTGTTAATGTGACCCCTGGGAGGCATCAGGTGATGGGTCCAGTAATTGGGTCTCACCTCGCATGTGAGAAACCTGAATTGAATTCCTACTTTTGGCTTTGGTCCAGTTAGCAGCTGTCGCAAGTACTAGAGGAATGAGCTGGCTCATGAGTTTCCTGCCTCTCAAACAGATAAATGAATTTGTTGAAAACTGAAAATAAAAACTTATAAAGGGGGCAGCAAGCATTTAACCTTGGAGTTAAGATGCCTGCCTCACATATTGTGGGACCTGACTGAGTTCAGTTCCGAGTTCTAGTTCCTTACCTTAACCTCCTGCTAAAATGGATTCTGGGAGGCATTAGTGAAGGGTTAATAGAATTTCTGGTATCCACAAGGCTGCCTGGATTGCGTTCCTGGCTCCTGGCTTTAATGCCAGTGCAGCCCTAGTACCTTGAAAACATAAGTGAACCAGTAGAGTGGAGCTCTCTCTTTTTGCTTTAAAAAAATTTTTAAGTAGATTAAATATTGCAAAAAGTCATATCTGAAGGACTAATCAAATATTTTAAAATAAAGAAAATGTAAAAAGATAGCTAAACTTGAGATAAACATGAATGCAATATTAATTGCTGGCATTTTCTTTAAGAAGAAATGAAAATGTATTGCATATTCTATGTCTCATTTTATCACAGAAGATACAGGCTATAAACGTATGGTTTATCTTGATAGAGTCAAGCTATATTTTATTCAGTTAATACATTCATTGAATTAAAAAGTATTTGAGTTTCCATAAGATCTAATATGGAATACTGGTAATGCACAATTACACAAAAATCAAAATTTTATACCTATTACAATGTATTTATACATTTAAAAAATATTTTAAGTTTTCACTTGTTCCTAAAAAACTGAATAAAGTTTCTTAATATTCACTTTTTATTATGCTTTTGAGAGCTGGGAAAATTTTAACACATTGCTTTTAGAAACTTTAGGACGTTTTGAAAATCCATTTTCCAGAAATTTATTTAAGTTGATCTATGTTTCATCTCACAGGGAAGGAAATGTTTACTAAGGAAAGAAATGAGTCTAAAGATCAAATTCAAGGGAACAAGCTTTGAAAACAAAGTTGTAGAATATTCCTTAGTTTTTTTTCTAGAAAAAAAAAAGTCAAATTCTACTACTCTAAAGACTTTTTTCCCACACTATGAAAATATTTATGTGAAGTTAATGTAATCCACTTTCAAATAGTTGACATGCTGTCATAATTCCACACTCCACAAGCATGCGTTGAATATTCAAGAAGATGTAATTTGAAGAACGGAGACAATGTTCATTTTTCTATGATTGTTATTGTCTCCAAAGTGCTTAATCTCTCTCTCTCTCTCTCTCTCTCTCTCTCTTTTTTGGCCTTTTCTTGCTTTCTTCTTGAATCTTTCAATGACATGATTTCCCCTTTAAGAACATTTTGCTATTGCTCCTCAATAAACAAAACAAAATAAAACAAAACTATTCTATTTGAAAATCAAAATGACAGAAAGAGAGAGAGATAGAGAGTGTGATTTTCTTTCCACTGGTTTTATCAGCTGGAGCAGGACCAGGACAAAGCCATGAACCAGAAACTCCATCTGGGTTTTCCACCTGAGTTGCAAGAACAGGAGTAGGTCCATTATCTGCTAGTGTATTAACAGAGAGACTTAACAGAAAGATAAAATACTTGGGATGCAGGCATCCCAGATTATAGCTTAACCTGCTGTACTGCAGGACACTGTTGCTCTACATTTTGACATTATGATTCTTTTCTTGGAGTATTTAGTTGCTCATTGATGACGAGTTTTAACCTGGTTCATGCTGTCATCATGGTGCTGGACACCACCATCCTCAGCCTGTAACTGGAAGGATACATTTGGTCAAAATAAAAATTGGTCCTCTCTCCTGTTAGGATCTTTAAAAGGATCATGATGGAAGGATGACTTAAAATCCAGAATAACTTGAGTAACCCAAGGAATGGCATCATAGAAACAATAGTTTAAGCAACTAGGGCTACAGCCATGAGTCGTTTCTGCTGGCCTAATCCCATTATAAAATTTGTACATGCCTAATAGTTGGCAGCATTGTATTGGATGCCTGAACACTTACAATCTGAATCTTGGATTCAGTTATACACTTTGGGTTCCTTAGAAAAATGGGTATCTGTGATCTTACTTCCAATGCATGTACAATAAACAAGACAATGCTTACCTCATTATGATTACAAATATCAAAATATGAGGTAATGAATGTGATCATTTCTAAGGATACCATGAATGATAACTTTTCAAAAATCTTTCAAACATTTGGATGAGTGTTGCCTTTAATATCAAAGTTTATGAAATAAATGGAAGAAGAAGAATGCTTCTAAAGGACAGAGTTTACAGAGATAAATGTATGGAAGAAATCATTGTTTTTAAGGTCCTAAAGAACAAAGGAAAAGACTAGATTTCTAAATTCCTCAGATAGGTACTAAAAATTATGGGCACTGATCAATAAAGTGTGAAGGAGCTGATGAAACAGACTATATTTTTCTGGGATAGTAATTTTTGCTCTATGAATTATTTATAAGGACAGCAAAGTCGAAACAAAAGAAATATGAAGGCATAAGTCTTACCTTATCAGTCATTACCTTTCAAACGTTAGCAATGAAGCTGTAATCATTTACAACGTGCTGGGACAACCCATAAACAATGTAACCCTGTGTCATGTAAAAACTGCGTCAAGATATGTAGAAGAAAGTGATCCTTGTTTGATTCCTTAATTGTGACTCTTTCTCTGCCCAAAAGGTAAATGAAAGAAAAAAATTGGTGAAGAAATATTTGTGGGGAAGAAACTTGTGCAATAAAAGCATCTTCTGGGCCAGTGTAGTGGCTCAACAGGCTAATCCTTCATTTGTAAGCGCTAGCATCCCATAGGAACATTGGTTTGAGTCCTGGCTTCCCCACTTTCCATCAGTTCCCTCCTTGTTGCCTGGGGAGGTATCAGAGGTGGCTCAAGTTCTTGGACCTCTGCAACCATGTGAGCAACCTGGGAGAATCTTCTGGCTGCATGCTTTTTTCCCCCAGGATTTATTTATTTATTTATTTATTTATTTATTTATTTATTTATTTATTTATTTATTTTTATGATACAGTTCCATAGGCTCCTGGTATTTCCCTTATTTCAGCCCCAACTCCCCCCTCCCCACCACCTAGTTTCTCTATATCATTTCTAAAGTAAAGTTCTTCATACACAGTCATATGTCCATCATTGCGGGCATGGACAATGGCAGAGAGTCCAGCATCCTATAGTCAAGATATAGTAAGCAGTTTCATTGTAAGTTCATCTTTGTCTGGAAGTAGAGATGCATACTACATTGTATCCTCACATCTGGATATGTTAGTCTCCATTTCACAGCTACTGTACATCCCCTCAAATGAAAAGTCATCATACAAAATCAACAATATGAGTAAAAATAGAAATTTACAATGCTATGAAGTTAAATGACATGTTACTAGATATGACAGTCTCCATCACACAGCTATTATACATCCCCTTAAATGAAAAGCCCCAAAACAAAATCAACAACAGGAAGAAAAAAGAAATTAGCAACACCATGAAGTTAAATAACATGCTACTAAATGACTATCGTGTAGCTGAAGAAATGAAAATCAAGAACCTTCTTGAAGAAAATGATGCCACTTCATGATCTACAAGTCATTGAATGATTTAATCAGAAGGAAGTGTTTTGAAGAGATGAAAACAACAGAAAACAACAAAACCCATGCGATATAGTTTCCGCTGATCTTTGTTGAAGTGTGTCTCCTCCAGACAATAAGCAGATGGGTTTTGTTTTTTAATCCATTCTACTAATCTATGACATTTGATTGAGCTTAAGCCATTTACATTCAGGGTTTAATATACATGGGTGTTACTTTGGGCCTCTCATTTTAGCAATGGGTTGTTCATTGATTTAGTCTTCTGTTGTCATTTTACTGGGATGTTCTTCTCATCTGCCTTTGTTTTTATTGGGTGCTATTCCTCTTCTCTGTCAAGAGAACATCTTGAAGTATCATTTGTAGGGTAGGTTTGGAAGAGGCAATTCTTTTAACTTTTCTTTACTGTGGAAGAATTTTATTTCATTTTCAAAGACAAAAGAAAGCTTTGCTGGACATGTTATCCTAGGACGACAATTTTTTTTTCTTTTAGAATCTTGAATATGTCACTCCATTCTCTTCTTGCCTGTAGAGTTTCCTGTGAGAGATCTCCTATGAGTTTAACTGGCATTCCTTTATATGTCAATTGATTTTTTTTCATGTGCACATTTAAGGATCGTTTCCTTATGTTTGATTGAAGAGAGCTTGATGATCATGTGTCGTGGTCAAGATTGTTTTTGATCAAGCTTGTTGGGAGTTCTGTGCCCCTCCTGGAACTTGTTTCCCAATTCTTTCTTTAGATTAGGGAAATTTTCCTTTATTATTTCATTAGATATTTGTAAAACCAGTTTCTCTTTCTGCACCTTCTGGGACTCTCATAACTCTTATATTAGGCCTCTTAATAGTGTCTTTCAATTCTTGAATACTTTTTTTGGGCTGATCTAGCTCTGCTTCCAGCTTCTTGTTTGTTACCTCCTGATGACAGGAAATATCTTCCAATGCTGAGATTCTTTCTTCTGCTTGCTTCATTCTAGTTTGGAGACTCTCCACTGTACTCTTAATCTGCTCTACTGTGTTCTTAATTTCTGATATATCAGCCTTGATTTGCTTTACTGCTGCTATTGCTTGTGTAAAATATTCCCTGAATTCTTTGAACTCTTGTATGTGCTTCTCATTGTTGATCAGAAGCTTTAAAATGAGTTTTCTGAATTCTGTGTCCCCCATTTTCTCGATGTCTTCCTCAGTTAACGTTGAGGTTGACATAGGGTTTTGCTCCTTTGCAGGGGAGTTTTCAGTAATATTCATTGTGCTTTTGTCTCTTCTTTTGCTCTTGGTCATTGTACTTCTGGTTAGCAGTCTTCTCCTTGGGGCAGGTTTCTAACCTCTGTCACCAACAGGTGTACAGTTTGATTTTACTTATTGCAGTTGGTACACAACTCTTTGTTTGCAGCCACTTGTGCCACTCCCTTCAGCAAGTTCCAGGTCTGTGTTCTTTTTTTTTTTTTTTAAAGATTTATTCATTTTATTACAGCCAGACATACACAGAGGAGGACAGACAGAGAGGAAGATCTTCCGTCCGATGTTTCACTCCCCAAGTGAGCTGCAACGGGCCGATGTGCGCCGATCCGAAGCCAGGAACCTGGAACCTCTTCCGGGTCTCCCACGCTGGTGCAGCGTCCCAATGCATTGGGCTGTCCTCAACTGCTTTCCCAGGCCACAAGCAGGGGGCTGGATGGGAAGTGGAGCTGCCGGGATTAGAACCGGCACCCGTATGGGATCCTGGGGCTTTCAAGGCAAGGACTTTAGCCGCTAGGCCATGCCGCCGGGCCCCAGGTCTGTGTTCTTATGTTAAATTTCCACCAAGAACTCCGTAGCCCCAGCCCCTGGCTCACCAATCTCCACCTCCTGTGATACTGTGTTGAGGCTGCACTGTTGTCTGTACAACCTTTCTTCCTCTTCTGGTTGTAGCAGGTCTCAGGATTAGGGAGACACCAGGTGTCCTATATAGCTAGGTTGTTGGTGGTGCTGATTTTGGTGGAACCTATTTGATGTTAGGTCTGGGTGCCATACGAACCTATTTGACCCGTAAGATACCACAGTCAGTATTATTTTCCTGTGGGACCAGTGCAATCCATGAAACTCAGTGAGTTTTCGCAAGATCAGCACATGTGCAGTTCACTGTTGTCCCCTGCAGTCCTAAAGCTTTTGCCACAGTGTACAAAATGGCACCAGTTGTGCCTCTACTAGAGTTCTTGATCTTCTGGCCATCAGATCTGAGTGTTACCTAGACCTGTCTTGGATGGAACCTCTAGAATGCCACGTTTATGTAGTTCACTGAGTCAGAAATGAGCTCACTCTCAGCTCAGTGTATGCTCAGTCCTTTCCCTTGCCTTTGCCTCCTTACGCGACACAGCACCCAATTCAGCTCTAGAGGGCTGACTGGGCTGTGAAATCCACTCTGTTCTCGCACTGCCTGTCTGGGATCTGACGCTCTGTCTCTGCTCCTGGTCAAATCAAATAGACCAACAGGACGGACAGTTCTTTGTTTGGGTTCACCTCCCAAGCTCCCTGTGAAAGTTCCTTCTCACCTGGTTGCTGGTGGAGTTCTGGCTGCTGGTGGAGTTCCAATTGCCGTTAGCTGAATACTGCTGGAGTATCAGTCACTGCAACACCACGCCGTTGCGTCCGCTGCTTTCCTCTGTCTGTCAGTCTCCAGGTGCCCCTCTGCTGTTGTTCTGTCCTCTCCTATTTCCTGGAATGTGTCCTCTCTGCTTCATCCTGATTAAAAGTTTCTCCATCTGTTTAGACGTGTCCTTACCCTCTTCTGCCATCTGAATTCTTCCTGGCTACAGGCTTTGAATCTGCCTAACTCAGTGTTGTTGGGGAGTGAAGCAGCAGGTGGAAGAGCTTTCTCTTTGTCTCTCCTTTTCTCTGTAAAATCTGCCTTTCAAAAAAATACATGAATCTTAAAAGAAGAACATCTCTGATGCATTGTGGATGGTAAATGGCATTGGAGAGACATGGCCTTTTTGTTGGAGGAAACCAAGGCCCTGTGGTCTGAGAGAGCAGCAGTGTTGGTTGGTGACAGAGTCAAAATGCAAATCATTGCCCTTTAATCTTCTTATTCCACCACTGCCTGACTTATAAAGTATCATGGTGGGAAGAAAGAATGGGAAGCATCACGGTTTTCATGATTAGATTAAATGTCTGATGAATGCAAGCTGATAAGATGACTACATGGAAGGGATAGCCTCAGCTATGTGGATTGGGCCTCACTTTGCCATCGTCCAAAGACCTACTCTGTGTTAACTCATTCACTGTCTGATGAAGGCGTTAGTTACAGATGAGGATACTGAGTCACAGCAGGAGTATGCCAAAGATGCGATCATGTCATCTGATGCCCTCTGATGGACACTCATCTACAATCTAAAGTGACCCCAGGAAAGAATAAATCCACTGTACTCTGTTCTGCTCTCGTGATGATCTGAACACATGTGTATACCGAGAGTAAATACAAGGCATGATTGCATGTGTGAGCACATCTCATAATTTAGACAGAAAGTGTCAAAACAAGTAAAGTGAATCCTACAAATAATGTGTACTAACATCTTGTCCCCAGTTGCTAAGGTCTTACAGCTTGAAGAGAGCTCATAATCTATTCTGTTCTCTGTCTATTTTCTCCCATAGGGGCCCAGGACTATCAGTTCATCATTATCTGCTATTGGGCCTGTTGATTTAATAGGGATGCCAGTAAAACATAAAGCCCCTAAATGGCAGCATTTTAGGTGGAGGTAGTAGAGTAAAGGCCACCTCCTTATAACATCCCTTTCATGAGGACCTTTTCTTCCCCAATCCAGGTAGGTTTCTGTTGGAGTCACTTCTGACTTGTAACTAGAGCTCCGAGGCTGGGAATGTGGTTCCTTACCAGGGGAAAAGATCGCTTTGCAGGAATGTATTGTGGTAACAGGATTCGGAATTGCTATGGCAAGCATGAGTTAGTGCAAAAACTGGTAGACACTACTTTTTAAAATTATTAAAGTACAATTGGTATATCACATCTCTAACATTTAGAGGGAAAGACTGCTGAAGAATTTATCACTTGTAGACTTACTTCCTTACAAAACTGATCTCCTTTTAACTTGTCTTCATGAAAATTTCAACGGTTCAATTCCCACAAAAATAGCATTTATGATAGTTATGATGACAGCAAGAAAGGGCTAGAATGGTACACCATGGCAGAGTGGGCTGCCAGCCCTTCATAAAGCACCTGTGAATAAAGGCACCAGGAGCGCTCTTCTTTCTGCTGTCCGTGCCTGTAGATACTTCTGCTCTGCTTTTCATCACCAAGTCTTCAACAGGTGTCAGTATGATTTCATTCGCTCTCAGACAGCACTGAAGTTCTATAGAAACGTTTAAAGATGTGGTATATGTTCAGTTTTCTGGGCGCAGTTCTCCATTAATCATAATGAAGTCATTTCCTCAGAATACGGACCGATCTCTGCTTGAACTGAGTGTAAGGAACTGTTTTCACTGTGGGGAGGGAGAGGTGTTACAGCGATCCTCGAGGCCCTACAAAGAGAATTCTGGGGAGGGGCCTTCCCTAAGAAGACCTTTCTATGCTCAAGGCAAAATAGTGATGCTTTCAACAGGACACATGGCAGTCCATGTGTAGGTTTCGTATGGAAATGTGTGGGTGGATTAATGAGAACACCAAGGCAAGTACATTAAGAAGAGCAAATGTAGGGATACTGCCCAAGTACTGCATTACTGCCTAATTCCCCTGGTCATTAACTAATGGAAAGGTCATGAGGCTGCCTTTAAACCTAAAATGGGGCAAAATAGAAAGGCAGCGTAAGGTTCATCTGAGCATTACTAATGGCCAGAAATGAATAGTTTTGTGCTAAGTGAGTTATGCAAGCCTTTCTTAAAGGCAAAAGCAGAGACTAAAGATGACAGAAACAGAGCCATTTCCATCCACACTGGGGAACCAAATGGGTTATGTCCAAGAAACACCTCTCAATCCAAGTTTTCTCTCGAATCTGCTTGCACCTCATTCACCATGAAGCAAAAAGGGTTTTGTTAATTTGCTACTGAAAAAATAAACACACTTGTGCAAGAGCCAGGGAAAAAAGTTCTCATAGAACTCATCAAGCTGATTGTGGTTAGAAAACTAGGCACAACCTCTCCCTACCTGCAGTGTCAAGGGACACTCACCGGCACTTCAAGGCTTTGTGTTGTTACCCCATGCGTTTCTGCTCAATAGCTTTCTTTCAATAGCTCAGTGTGGCACATAGGGTCATCTCTGAACTCTTGAATTTGTCCAAAACGGCCTTGGATCACAGTTTATTCTCTAAGCTTGATTTTACTCTCACTGCTTCAAGTATGCTATATAATTTCTCTAAATTCCTGATTTTTTTCTCCCCTGGCTTTGGTCAAATCTCTTCATTTCAAAAACATCACTCCCTTCACTTTTCTTTTGATGAATCTTGCTCGTTTCCACAAAGATGCCACTACCCATGAAGACACCTCCAAAGAACTCTACACTTATTTTTTTGCGGTAATACTTTCCTATCCCTCGTTGTCCCCTACATGGTGTGAATCTTGGATATTTGGTGGTCTCCTACATCTTTGCATGCCCAGCACTCTGTACCATTGGATATCAAGACACGTGCTTTATGGTTCTGCTCAACACGTCTTAATAAATAATACTGATAAATATTAACGGACACAGTCACTGTTGTACAAAATCCTAGGATCTTTCTTTCTGAAGCGTTTGTTCATCCATGGCTAAGGAAGACACATTGCCTCTGTTAAAGGTGTTGCTATTGGGGGAGGCATATCACTAGTTACAGAATAACCTACCCCTGATTTGAAAACCTGGACATCCTCAGTTGATTAAAGAAGAAGAAGAAGAAGGAGGAGGAGGAGGAGGAGGAGAAGGAGGAAGAGGAGGAGGAGAAAAGGAGAATCGGGGCTGGTATTATGGCACAGTAGGTTAAGCTACCACCTGCAGTACCAGCATCCCACATGGTTGGGTGTTTGAGTTCCAGCTGCTCCACTTCCAATCTAGCTTCTGCTAATGCACCTGGGAAAGCAGCAGAAGATGGCCCAAGTCCCTGGGTCCTTATATTCATGTGGGAGACCCAGAAGAAGCTATTGGCATCTGACTTTAGCTTGGCTCAGCCATCTTATCACCCCCTTCCCTTTTAAAGGCAACTCTAACTTTCAACTAAATACTTTTAAAAAAAATTTTAAGGACTAGTTTAAAAACAGCATAGAAAGAGCTACATTTTTTTTGTTGAGACAAAGAAAAGGAGGAAGAAGGAGGAATTATCCAAGAATGCTAAGAATGTAACGGAGCCTTAGCTAATTTTTCTACCTTCTCACCTGACCCACCTCACCTCTGGAGCTACGTTCATTAGTTCATGTTACATCTCTCCTCTGGGAAGCCAGCCGTGACTTCTCTAACAACCTGAATCTCTACTCATCTCTTTAATTTTTTATTATCCATTCATCTGGAAATATTCATAATAAAGACTCATTAAGAGAGGGCAGAATGAATCTGCAGAGGTCAGTGAGCTGGACACACAGCCGTGCATAGAAACATTCATCTCAATGAAGTCTTCATGCTCTATTCCACTAAGGTCCTCGGTGTAGGGTGCTGCAACTCAGCCTTTCAGAATCAGGAAGTTGAGAGTTAAAAGGACAGTGTCTTACTCTCATCACCGACAAGAGACTGAGGTTTATTAATCAGCATGTCTACTCATTAATATATAATGAAAAAGATAAGCATGGAGCAAACCTGACTTTGATGTTAGTCCAACTAGCATTTTCTCCTTGTAGTCACGCTACACAGAATTCAAATTAATGGAGCTTGCTTAGTGAACCCTGAAATTCAAATGGAGATTTACACTGATATTGAATGACATCAGGCTCTGATGACTTTGTTATTCCCTTTCTGTAATAGGGCTATAAATATGTTGACAATAAAATTTATCATCCAGACTGAGATATCCTTAAGAAACGAAGAGAACACTATTAACAATTACACTGGCACAATAGGAATCAAAATTGTCTAAGGCAAATTAGGACATACAGTCACCAGAGATTGTAAATGCTGAAGACAGTAGAAATGACTCCCTCATTAGGTATACTCGGATTGCAAAGTGCACAACTCTGATTGTTCCTCTGGCTCCAAAATTTTCTATATTTTTCATGGTTGACCAACTCATGTTTCTGCTTGAGAGGTGCAGTAGGCAGAGTTCTAAGACAATGTACACGATTCTTGTGCCCTAAGGTGTGTACCTCTATCATTCCGTGTGGCTATGATAAGTTTGAGTCACTCTCTTTGGAGGATGAAGGCATAGTCACTCTCCTATGATTGTATTCTTGTCTGTAAGAACACTTCCGTTGCTATGGCATAGCAAGTTAAGCCTCCTCCTGCAGGATCGGCACCCCATATAGGCACCGGTTCTAGTCCCAGCTGCTCCTTTTCCAGTCTTGTGCCTTGCTAATGACCTGGAAAAGCAGACGAGGATGGCCGCAGGGCTTGGGTACCTGCATCCATAAGGGATATCAAGAAGAAGCTCCTGGTTCCTGGCTTCAGATGATCCTCTCTCTAAGACACAGATTTTGAACGTTTGCTGGTTCATTCTTTCTGTCTCTCCTCTCTCTGTTGTAGTTTTGCCTTTCAAATAAGAATAACGAAATCTTTTTAAAACGAGTACTTCACTAGCACACTGGAGAAGCAAAGCTGTTATGTTGTAAATCATGCTGGGAGTTAAGGGATTCTGCAGTTACAGGAGCTGAATTCTGCCAGAAGCCAGCCAATTCAGAGCCACAAGCTTAGGAGGAGGCACTGTCCTGATGACATCTTTACCATGGCTGTGAGAAAGGATGCTGAACTAAAGCTCAGACTATAGAAACAGAAAAGTTGAGGACAGCTCAGGGCCTTGGTACCCTGCACCTGTGTGGGAGACCTGGAAGGGGTTCCTGGATCCTGGCTTCGGATCAGAGCAGCACCAGCTGTTGTGGTCACTTGGAGAGTGAATTATTGGATGGGGGATCTTCCTCTCTGTCTCTCCTCCTCTTTGTATATCTGACTTTGTAATAAAAATAAAATAAACCTTTAAAAAAAGAATATAAGATTCTTGTTGAATTCTAAAGTATAGAAGTTTACAATTTCTGCAGCGTGGTCTTTATCACTATTCACTTTTAACAAATAAGTACTCATTTAATGAGCAAAACCTACAAAATTATACATCTCTGTCCACATAGAGAAAGGGCATTTTCAAAGCTTATGAAAGAGGCACATTGTCACTCAAGTACATTTTTCCATGAATTCTTTGAATCATGGTCTGTATGTTTGTACATTTCTTTTTCCTTGAATGAGTAGAAATCTATAAATATAATAATCACTCAGTGTGTCAGAGGATTGATTTCACAATCCCCTTCTCATACGAAAACCTCAGAATGATCAAGTCTATAACATAAAACAACAGTGAATTTGCCCCAAAACCTAAGAACATCTGATATTCTCTAAATTATTGCTTATAATCTTAATGCCTCATAAATTCTATGTTAGGTTGCTGTACTGTGTTGCTTAGGACATACTGACTGGATAAAGTGCATGCATGTATAATGGAAACACAACCATCATAGCTTGAACAACAGAGCTTTTCATTTGCACTCAGTTGAATCCACAGACAAGGAACTTATAGATATGTTGGGCTTTCTGTATTGCTTTCAGATCTGTAACAGGCCACCAAGAAACTTCTATACATTAAAAACATGATCACAAATGTGATCAGTCAGGTAGGTAGGTGCTGTGAAAATGGCAAGAGAGTAAGAGAGGTCATGATCCGTTGCATGGGGACACCTCAGTGGTGTTGTCTTGGTCCTGCACTGGTGGTGCTGCACTGGTGGTCCTGCACTGGTGGTCTTGTTGCTTGATCCACACTCACCATCTTACTCCTCATTCTGGTGTCAGAAGTAAGTGCAGACCACCATCTGAAGTTTATGGGTCACTGTGAAAACCATAGTAATTCACCACACGGGCATGCACCCTGAAGCTGCCTTGAACAACTGGGAAAGAAGGATTGGATCTGCCAAAAATAACTGCCTTCCCATGTTCTGGTTATAAACTCTCCCTGTGGAGGAGTGTGATCTCTGTTCTGTGCTATTAACATTAGCATCACCCTCCCTGCTACTGGGAGAGTGGTGCAGGGAGTATGATGAATGCAGTGACATTGGGAGGCCAAGGCAAGAAAGGTTGTGATGAGAGGCTCCAGTATCACTTTTTAAAAGAGATTTATTTATGTTTGTTTCAAAGGCAGATTTACAGAGAAAAGAAGAGACAGAGAGGGAGAGATCTTCAATCCACTAATTCACTACCCAAATGGTTTCAATGGCGAGAACTGGGCTGTTCCTAACCCAGGACCTTCTTCTGGGTTTCTCCCTTGGGTGCAGGGTCCCAAGGTTTTAGGCCATCTTCCACTGCTTTCCCAGGCATAATCAAGGAGCTGGATTGAAACTGGAGCTGCCAGGAATCGATGCTCATATGGGATGCTGGCATTTAAAGATGGAGGATTAGCCAATTGAGGCACTTTAGTGGCCACTCCAGTACTGCTTCTCCAAGACCTCCCACAATACAGAAAACATAAGACTAACTCAGATGTTCTGACATTGTGGAACACCCCTGTGGCTGAAGAGAACACCTGGACAGCCAATGAGCCACCTATAGGTGTTGCAATAAAGAGAAAAACATATTTTTAAACAAAAAGGACTGCATATCTTTACAGTAGCTAAGTTAATCCCGTTTAAGATACCAAGCTAAAACTTTCCAGATATTACAGAATTCAGACACCCTTGCTACAGTCATGTCCATCCCTTGAACTGTGTGAGAGAAAGGGCCCAATTTGGTACATTATTTCCCACCTCTTCACTTGCTGAAGTCAGCTGCTGTAATAAAACCAGTTCCCAAATTTCAAGGATGTAATGAAAGCTTACTTCTGTATGTGACAGTCTTTTGTGTCTTTCTTGGTTGTGTTCCTTGAGAAAGGGAAAGCATCATGAAGTGGCATGAGTAAGTGGCTCCTACTGCCACCCCATCAGTGACAACTTCAGCAGGGCCACACCACACTGAAAAGTGCCAGGTTGTCCCTCTTGACGAGGAGGAGCTGGCACAGGGATAGCCAGCCGATCCTTTAGCTGTCTCGCACCATGCCAAACTGAAGGTGTTCGCCTGAGCCCAAAGCCTTCGAAAGCTGAGGAGGTCTGTAAAACTGAAAATGGGCTTGTTTGTATACACAAGTCTTGTCTGTGACCTTCAAGGCTAAAAAAAATTACGGGCATGTGTTATGTCAAAATGATTTTAAATGACACTATGTAATCAAGGTAATAGCAAAGCTTTGTAAGTCAAGTATCCACCACCCTAAGTACATAGAAACATAACTAAAGTGGGTTTTGCCCTCTCTGTTTTTTTTTTTAACAAGATATTCGAGAATTTGTTGATTGCAGCCCAGTTATTTCTAAAAATGAGTAACACTTCCACAGGGCACTGCTAAAATGCACAGAGGCATTTTAATTGCCTATGAATATTCAAAACCTCATTATTGTTGCAGTTTATAATTATCAAATTCCCTTGACAAAAATGTGCAGCACATAAGAAAAAAAAATAAGGCAGGGTGTTTAAAGAGTGTTGCCATCCATGTTCAACCAATTCACTTTAACTCTTGGTGTTGAGTCTGTGTTATTACAATTCATTTTGAGAAGATACTAAGATTGTGCACACTCTTCCAACTTCAAATTGCAGCTTGTTAATTCTGTACCCTCTGCTGCTAAGGCATAGCACATTTTGCACAAGGCAGTATGTGTATAGAACAGCTATAAAAGTCACACTGAAACTTGGGATGGAGACCAAGAGTTGGATGAAACAGAATTCAATACCCCAAGTTCAGAATACATTCTCTAGTTTTAGGAGAGTTGCAGAGATGTGGTAGCAATAGCAACAAATTTGAAATTTCAACTGCTGCCATAATGGGAAGAATTTCACTAAAAATTACCATTTTGCAAAAAGATTGGCAGGCATTTTCAGTTATCAAAATAGAACTGAGAGAAAGTTCAAGAAATTGTCCAAGTCATCTTCCAGGTTTGAGACAGGTTTAACTTAACAGTGTATAGAGTAGTTCATTCTTCCAATAAACATGCTGTGGGATTTCTTGCTGAAGCCTGGAACTTTCTTAGTGAGAGGAGATGTGTTGCTGAACAACAAAGGGAAGTGATATTCTCGAGTATCTCAGAACCCATCCACATTCATGTTCATAGCTATGTCTTTTTTTTAATTTCCATTTTTATTCTTTCATTTCTTTCATCCTTTTTAATTTCCTTTTCAAAATGTCATGATGTCTCCATGAGCATTAGTTAAATGCCTGCTTTGTTTTGGGAACTGTGCACTTCTAGGCAGAAAGGCACATGCACTTGGAATCACAGTACATGAGGAAACTAAATAATAAAGTAGAAAGAAACAATGTAATAGATCACCATCCTACCCAGCCTAGAGCAACAGGAAGGACATTTCCGAGCAGCGGACACCTGCTATGAATAATAAGGCATCCATTTAAATTAGTCAACTATCCAAGAATCAGTTTGGGATAGGTGGTCCAGAGTTAGAAGTAGGAACAAGACAAGGTGAAGAGAGAAAGTAGCAATCGGTTAGCAAACTGAAAGTTTCGGGGTTTTTTGCTGCAACCTATTGCTGGAGGTAAAACTGTCCAGACCTTGGACATGAAATAGATCTGCAGGTGGAGGAATGGGGAATGATATTGCAAGGTGAATAATCTATACCTAAAACAACCACTGCAAGATTTTAAGCTCTGCACTTGCAGTATTTGATGTATCAAAGTAGACTAAGATAAGGAGGGTTCTGGAACCCTCTTGAGGTACAACAGTGTGCAGAGACAACTGGCTCTTCTGAGGGCTTTTCCTACATCCCCATTAGTGTAACCTTATTTTACTTCCAAACCCAACACGTCTGGAGACTTTGGTCAGTGCTTAAAATGAGAGAAGTGCATGGAGCCCAGTAAATTCATTTTGTTTATTAACTCTCTCTCTCTCTCTCTCTCTCTCTCTCTCTCTGCCGCATCGCCAAATAAGAGGCAGCATTTGATTTGGCACAGGAGCTAAGACACCATTTGCAATGCACGTTTCCATTTCATAGTGTCTGCTTTTCAAATCCCAGCTTCGCGTAAGATTCTAGCTTCCTGCGGCTGTGCCCTGTGAGATAGCAGGGGATGACCAGACCACCTCCACCAATGTGGGAGACCCTTTTTCAGTTCCTAACACTTGGCTTTGGCCTGGCCCAATCCACATTGTTGCAGGCATTTGGAGAATAAATCAGCAGATGGAAGATATCTCTGTTTCTGCCTTCCAATCACGTTTTGCAAGAAAATTAATGGCACAGAATCGGAATAGCATATATAAATGAAATTGCATGCCATAAGGATATCTTAATAATGCATGACTCTTTAAGACATTTATTTGGAAGGCTGAGTTACAGTGCATGAGCAGCATGGAGAAATCTTCCATCTGCTGGCTCACTCCCCAGATGCTGCAACAGTCACTACTGGTCCAGGCTGAAACGCAAAGCCAGGAGCATTAGTCAGTTCTCCCACATGAGTCCAGGGGTGCAAAGACTTGGGCCATCTTCTCTGTTTTCCTAGGAGCATCAGTAGGGGACTGGATTAGAAATGGAGCGGCTGGGAATTGAGCCTGGGACCATATGGGATGCTGGCCCTGCAGGTAGCAGCTTAATTCACTACACTGCTGTACTGATCCTTAATACATGATATTTCTATATGTCCAAGGAACACTTATGAAATCTAAACATATTCTAGCAAAAGGAAACTTGGCTAGGTTCTAGTAAAGTGTACATTTTAAAGGTTATAGCTCCTGATTTTATTGTAATAAAACAAAATATTAGAAAAAATTTAAAGATTTACCAACTATTTGGAGAGTGAATGACAGTCCCATAAGTCTCTATTTTGATCAAAATTAACATAAAAGTAGTGCTATTTAGAAGGTTAAAAATAACAATAGAGGACACAGGATACTTTCAAACCTGGAATCAGCCAGCCACTACTAAGATCCATGGAGCTGAACGTGACAAGCCACCCCCGTCTGCATCATGTGTTCTCCAACTTGTCAGTCAAAACACTTGCCTTCCTGTCATGTGTCTGTTACATCCAGAACCAAGCCACCTACCAGCTACGAGAGTCTGAAGGCAGTAGAGTGCTCTCTCTACACCTTGGACCTCACTGAGAGGTACACCATTTGTCTTCAGCATTCAAATGAAGTTTTCCACCCTTCCATCCTTGTGTTTTCAGACAGACAGGGTCAATTTTTTATTTTTCTGTTCCCTTAACTTATGGGAACCTCTTCTGCCCATTGGTGTTCAGTATCTCTACTTGCAGTGTGACCCACACCTGCGTATGAATGTGCATTTCTTCTCCCACTGTCACACAAAATGTGTTACTTTTTGCATACTGTGAGTCTCCACTTAATATTTCTATCACAGTGGGAGAGAAGAACTTGGATTGAAAATGAACAAATTCATTGCCCACATCACTTGGAAGTAAATTCACAGTATTTGGATAGGTGTAGTTTGGAAATTAGCCTTAAAGATGTTGCAGACTTGCTCATAGCAGTTCTGCTGGGTAGCGCTAGCATCAATTGCTTCCCACCAGTCTCAGAACTTTTCTAATCTGAACTTGTGGAAACTCGATGTGGAGACAATAGTTCAGAAATGCGATGGTAATCAATACCTTTCATATATGATGAGCTCGTCTAACTGAATAGAATCAACGTTTCGACAGAAAAAGGGAAATACGCAATTTAGTTTACCAGTTTAAAAAAAAGATGCAAATTATAAACAGATGCCATTTTTGCCAGTAGGAATTTGAGCTAATGCTTCTTGCATACTTACTTTTTTTGGAAGACATGGTTGGAAATGCTTTAAATATATTTAACTCAGCCTTCGTGTGGGCTTGATGCTATTATTAGTAACATTGTATCAGTAATTCAATCGAGACATGCAAATGCAACGTAATTGCATTTGACGGCAGATTTTTGAATCAAAGTGACAAATGTTCAACCAACAGCACTACCCAGAGCTGAGACCGTGGAACATGATTACACTTCTGTACGTTCCTTGAGGGGAGATTGGTGCAATTTTTCTAGAGTACAATTTGATAGCATGAATAAAACACCGTAAAATCCCTAAAATTTCTAGACTGTTACATCTCTGAATTTGTACTGAAAGGGGGAATGAAAAAGGCAAAACAAAACTGGAGAGCAATGACACTCGAGGACATTCTCTAGACTCCTATGAACAACAGCCTGATTTCAGGATAAAAGGAGTTTAGTTACCCATTTCAATGTGATATAACCACTAAGTGGAATACCAGGTTTGACATCAGCTCATAAAGAATCTAAAATAAGGTTAGGAAATTGCCACGCTGTAAATTAAATCGATAAACACAAGATCCAATACTAGGAAACTGATTTTTTTAAAAAAAATTATTCATTTATTTTTTTTGAAAGTCTGAGTTACAGAGAGAGACAGAGAGACCATCCATCCTTGGACTCACTCTCCAGATGACCAGCAGGGCCGGGGTTGGATGAGAACCAGTCCAGCAGGCTGGAACTGCATCTGGGTAGCAGGGTTCCAAAACCTTGAGCCATTTGTGGCTGCTTCTCCCAGGTCATGAGCAGGGAGCAGCTGGGACATGAACCAGGACACATAGGGGATGCTGATGTTGGTGGTGGTGACTTTTCTTACCATGCCACAATACCAATCAGTATGAATTTGATGAGGTATGATTCTGTCAATTTTGTACATAAACACACATTTTACCATACAGAGATACACACAACACACACACATACACACACAGGTTAATATGAAAAAAGAAACAAAATTTAACAGATAATCTCAAGCCTTTAGAAGGCACATATTAAATTGTCCCTTTTCTGAATGTTTTCCAATGACGATATTAATATTTAAGTTATAAAAAGAGAATAATAATTAACGTAGGTATTTCATGAGTCTTGGGTTTTTTGTAGTTAAGAGTCAGAGTCAACATTACCACAAAATGACAGCTGTTATCCAATATAGGGTCTCACTTCAGATAATGAGTAAATATCCTCCACGGACAGATGTGTAAACAAGACTTTGATGAATGAATACACTCATGTTCTCTGGTATGCACATTAACCTCTGTTTGTATGGTTTTTTTTTTTTACTGTGACACACTTTTATGAAAAAAAGACTATCCAATGTATCGCTTCTGGTCAAATACTAAAGTCACAATCTCAGAATTGGTTTTACACTGAGCATTGGGGAGAAGGATGACATCTAGGCTCTTGTCACCATCCCAAATCTCCCACTTGTTTGATATCCAAGATCCTGGAAAGCTCCCAGGCAAATCCTGCTTAGAGAATGATTCGTATCCTGGTAGGATGGAGATAAAAATAGTTAGCTGCACACAAGATAAAAAAAAAAAAAAAAAAAAAAACTGGATTGGGCCCGGCGGCGTGGCCTAGCGGCTGAAGTCCTCACCTTGAAAGCCCTGGGATCCCATATGGCCGCCGGTTCTAATCCCGGCAGCTCCACTTCCCATCCAGCCCCCTGCTTGTGGCCTGGGAAAGCAGTTGAGGACAGCCCAATGCATTGGGACCCTGCACCCGTGTGGGAGACCCGGAAGAGGTTCCAGGTTCTCGGCTTCGGATCGGTGCGCATCGGCCCGTTGCGGCTCACTTGGGGAGTGAATCATCGGACGGAAGAGCTTCCTCTCTGTTTCTCCTCCTCTGTGTATATCTGGCTGTAATAAAATGAATAAATCTTAAAAAAAAAACCTGGATTGCCAGAAAGTCTAATTTTTTTTGAGTCTTGAGTCCACAATATCTGCATCTTCTTCTCACACTTGCCCCGAAGTCCTCAACTGCTTCCACATGCTGTATTTGTACAATATTATTCCCCTGTGAATACCCTAACACTGTTTACAGTACCACTTACCATTCTATATGGATTGCAGCATTCCATACTGGCTGCAGAAATTGCTCAACACTTGTTCATCTTTGCTTAAAACAGTCAGATACCCCTACCCATGGTTCTGTATCCCTGAATTTGATGTGATATCAGCATTCCTAGTAGGCACCAATTCACGATCTGGATGCTCTATGTTCTGTAGAGTTTCCTGATAATGGCTGGGAAAAGCAGCCAAAGATGGCCCTAGTGACTGGATTGCTGGATTGGGTCTGGCGCAGCCTGATGGTCATCTGGGATTTGAACTCATGGATGGAAGATCTCTCTCTTTTACACTTTTTAAAAAATATGTATTCATTTTTTATTGTAAAGTCAGATTTACAGAAAGAGAGACAGAGAAAGATCGTCCATCTGATAGTTTACTCCCCAAGTGACCCTAACTGCCAGAGCTGACCTGATCCAAAGCCAGGAGTCAGGAGCCTCTTCTGGGTCTCCCACATGGGTACAGAGTCCCAAGGCTTTGGGCTGTCCTCTACTGCTTTCTCAGGCAATAAGCAGGGAGCTGGATGGAAATTGGACCTGCCAGGATATGAACTGGTGCCTACATGGGATCCCAGCACATGCAGATGAGGGCTTTGGCCACTAGGCTACGGCACCTGGCTCTCTCTCTCTCTCTTTTTCAAATAAAAAATATTTTGGAAAATTTTTGTATGACTGAGTTTCTATAATCTATTGTTGTGGTCTATTCCCTAAAGTACATTGTGTAACAACGGTTTGTTTAGTATTCACATTGTTTTGGATAAGATACAGAATACAGACATGATTTAAGCTATGCAGTAGGATGTGCAGAGGGTCTATGCAGATGGCATGCCGTTTTATATCAGATGCTTGAGTAGCCACTGGGGGCTTGGAGGTAATCTCACACAGACCTGAGATAGTGGGAAGGACTGCACACATCGCATTGTAATGATCAGGCAGAAATCTGAAATTAAGCTTCCCAGAATCATTTCCAGTTTCCAATTTCATTTCCCATTTCATTTATACACCAATGACTGTTAATGCTGATCGGACTTTGGAATTACCTTAGGGATCTTAAAAAGTCCTTAATGCCCAGGATGCAGCCAGTAAAAACTACATCACGATATTAGGGGATTATGTGAAATTCTTCAGTGGTTCTAATGCGCAGCCATGGTTGAGAACCATTGCCTTGGTTTTGGACCCCTCAGTGAAGACAAGTTCAATACTACATTTGATCCATCTTCTGTAGGTCAAGATTGGTTCAAGACAATGTAAGGGATACAAGTCAACTGAAATGAAAAGTTGGAACAGTTAAATTAGCAAGTAGTGAATCACTTTCAACTTTTTTCTTTCCATGAAGTAAAAATGGTGGCGTGTAAGAGGTGAAAGGCAAGGTGCATCAATGCTTTTTTGATTTCTTTCACAGGTTTCCATGGTAGCATCAGGACAAGGAACAAGAAAGTGCATTCCCATGGCTTCTTGAGCACCTAGTTTTAAATCCTTTTCAATCCTCTCTTCCAAGAACTCCCCTAAGTGGTGCTGGTCATGTCGTATGTTCTTGGTCATCTAATGCCAAACACTATTGAAATTTGCTCCAAAGTGAATGATGTTCACAAGAATGTATGTATCTTTATTCTTTCCTGAGGTAAGTTTTATTTATTCATGGCTTTTCAAATCTTTTTTGAGTGGTCCCTTACTTGATGTCATTGATTCAACACAAGTTGCTTATAAGTGAATACAAATTTAAAACATCTTCATACTTATTTGTTTCTATATAATCACACCTTTGCCTTTAATAACATTTCTTATGTAATAATTTATCCTTAACTTAGCAAGCCTTTTCAATTAAGGTCAACTGCTTTTATAAGGATTACTAACTACTGTGAACTTCAGTTGACTGTGTAGATTGAATGCTACAGGTAATAGCAGAACAAGTAGCAAAGGTGGCTACCTTAAAGCATGTGAGAACTTCATATACTTAATATATATATATATATATATATATATATATATATATATATATATATACTATTGATCTGAAATGGAGAGCTACAGAAAGAGAAGGAGAGAAAGAGTGAGAGAAAAAGATCTTCCTTCTACTGGCTCACTCCCCAAATGGCTGCAATAGCTAGGCCTGGGTCAGGCAGCAGCAAGGAACTAAGAGCTTTATGCCATCTCTCACAAAGGTGTGGGGGCCCAAGAACTTAGGCCTTTTTCATTGCCTTCCCGGTTGTAGTGACAAGAAGATGGATTAGAAGTAGAGCAGATGGCATTCTACAAATATCTGTAAGGAATGCGGGCATTGTAGGAGGCAACTTAATTGATTACATCACAACGCTGGCCAAGGCTGTGGTTTTTACCGTGACCCAGACCTGCCACTGATTCTGTGTTGAACTTGCTTTTTTTAGACTCAGCAAATGGAGACTTACTTAATATAGCAATCCTTCAGAAGTTAAAATGTTGCACGGTTTCTTAAAAATGAAATACCTGGAAACGAATAATATCCCTTTCATAATTTGACTTCCTCATTAGTTATTCTTCAACAAAACTCTTTTATTTTTACTTTGAATTAAGCAAACCTGTTTTGTGACTCAGATGAAAGGAAACTAATTATGATTATACTTGTGTTTGTATTTATGAAAATGAATATATTTTTAAAATAAGTACTGATGAATGTGCCCAGAACCTACATTAATTAGGGGAATAGAGTGAAATAAATTAGGCTACGAGAGTAGAGGAAATTACTGTTTTGTGCCTTTTCTACCTTAGATCTCACTGGGTGGTTTTCATAGGGATCTAAATCAAGGGAGAAATTAGAAGCCATTTGATGAAGCCCACACAGCAATGCAGCGAGCAGACCCATGGAGATGAGGGGCTCAGCAGAGGAACCAGCACTCCCGGAGAGGTGCAAGGATGCAAACAACCTTTTTTGGAGTGTTACAATTTCTGAGATCCCATATCCCTTCAGTCTTGGCTGTGGGTTTTCTAAATTAAGAAGCAGTGTTCCGGATGACTGAGTGAAACATTAATGTCATGAGAGCCAGGCAAAACTTTTCAGCTTAAATCCTTGGAGCTTACACCTTCTGAGTCGGAAATCAGTCCCCAGTCCTGCCCTGAGAGCCATCTCCTTCAGGTGTGCCAGGCACAGCCCCCGCCTCTCCTGCCTGTTAGCTGTGGAAGAGGCAATGAACTTGACCAGGGAGGGTACTAGAGTTTACCATCCCTGTCTTCTTTCCTGAATAGTCCTTTTGTACAAACAGTTTCTAAAGAGAAGCCTTGACTGACTCACACATAGATGAATGTTAAATTTCATGCATCAGAGAGGGAGGGTATGTATTCCCTCTGATTGTGAGGACTGTTGTTTATGGAGAGAATTCACTGCACAGACATTTGCTTAAAACAGACACTCTATTTACACACGTATTTTATTTTTAAAAAACCACAAAGACACACAAAACATATATTCTTAAATGTATCAAACTTACTGAGTCCTCATACTAATTTTATGAGTTTCATGTGGTAGATGATGTTACCAAACCATTGTACAAAAGGAAAAAGCTAAAATGAAGATAAGGCCAACGGACTTGTTGCATGTCACGTCGTACGTGGTTAGACGTAGGAGACCCCCTGTCATGTGACCTCCAGAGCAGCAGAAGTCACTTTGGCGAAGGCACAGGTGGGCAGAGACCATAGCTCAGAGAGAAGACCCCTTGCCATGCGCCCTCTAGAGCAGTGGAGGTCACTTTGGCCAAGGCGCAGGTGGACACAGTCCATAGCTCGGAGAGTTCTGGTTGAGACTGGCAGGAGAGTTAGAGGCTCGGGGTTGTCTGATTCACTTTCAGTTGAACTTTCAGAGCAGATGTTCATGTAATCATCAATAATACATGCACCAAATCTACTACGAATGAAAAACTTTGAATGAGAAATGCAAATGCTGACAGTGCTTAGTGGGTCATGTTGCAGGTTCCTGAGTGACAGGACATCATTTTTTTTTAAAATTCTGGTCTGATGCCAAGGTCAAGTAAAATTTAAATGTGTGTTAAGTTCTTGTCAAAATCATTTAGGGCTAATCACTGCTTAATCGGTCACACTAAGACCTATGAAACAGAGGTTATTGCTATTCTAATTCACAGGTGTAGAAACTGAAGAAAAGAAATATTAAATAACTTGCTGTTAATCTTTTACTATTCATTTTTGCTCTGGATTTTTTTTACCCAAACTGATGAATACAATTATTGCAGATGAATAGCTTTGCATAATACGGTGATCGAAGAAGGCTTTGTTTTTGTTATTCTTCAGTACATTTTCACATTGACACAGGCTGAAATTCTTCATATGATTTAAAGAATCCAGTTTCTCTCTCTCTTTTTTTTTTGTATTCATAAGGCAGCATTTCAATTACCAAAAAGAGGATTATATTAAACTGACCCTTTTCTTGGTACCTGACTGAAAAAAGCCTTCACCAGGGTCATCCTGGCCCATGAAGAAATCACAAGACTTTTTACTATAAACCAGAAAGATCCTTACCATCACGTGTGTGTGAAGGTTTCACCATTTCTTGATTTCAACTCCTTGGAGCTCAACAGAAGACTGGTGCTCTAGCATTGTGGCACAGAAAGTAAAGCCATCTCTTGCGATGCCAGCATGTCATATGTGAGGATTGGTTTGAGTCTTGGATATTCCACTTCCGATCAAGGTCCCTGCTCATGTGCCTGGAAAAGCAGCAGAAGACAGCCCAAGTACTTGGCACCCTGCCACCCATGTGGGAGGCCTCAAAGGAGCTCTGGGATTCTAGCTGTAGTTTGGACTAGTCCCCCGCTGTTGAGGCCTTTTGGTTCTATGGAGAGAGACAACAGTCAATAACTCTCTCCCTAGTTTTCCAAAAGATAAATAAGTAAATACTTAAAAAGGACTAGTGCTCCAAGAAATGTGATTACTCCTCCTTGAAATCACAGATAATTTAGAGACCGATGATTTTAGAAGAGGTTTCCTCTTTTCTTTGCTATTCTACTTTTGGAAGCATTTAAATGACTACTTTTCAATCAGCAAAATTACAAGGGACTTGGGAGTTATGTCAGAATAGGTTTCACTTTAATCCAGAACTCATGAAGCCATCATTGCATTGACTTTTTAACCATTATTTCAGCATATGTTTAAGCAACTAACCTGTGCAAAAACAGCTATTGTGTACTTTGGGAATGCAGAAATAGCTACACTGGTTTTGAAATGTTTCGTGAACAGAGCCACTTTAAATCATTAGCATAAAACTAATGAAAATAAGCGAAGTCACTGTGCAAATGTAAATCATCTAGTCATCCTTTGAAAAGCCCCAGGGAATAGGGAAAGATGGAGGTTCTTTAATGGAGACAGCTTATACATTTTTTTAAATAAAAACAATGATATATGTAATAAATATAAAGTTCCAGAAAAAAAATAAGGATATATTTATGAGAGATTTGAAATAGAAGGACACGAGGAACACAGAAGTCTTCAGATATTGGGATAAAGTGATCAGAAAGGCAGAGAAAGGGAGAGAGAGAGGAAGAGAGAGAGAGAGAGAGATCTTCAATCTGCTGATTCACTGCTTAAGCAATCACAATGGACAGGGTCAGATCAGACTAACACCAGAAGCCAGAACTATCTTAGTCCCCCACATATGAATCAGGGTTCTGAGTCCTTGCATCCTCTTTTGCTTGTTTCTCAGGTGCACTAGTAGGGCGCCTGATGGGAACCAGAGGCTGGGTCTTGAACCAGTGTTCCATTTTGGGTTGCTAGTATCACAAGTGATGGCTTAGAATTCTGTATACCCCAGTGCTGGTCTCAAGCATTAAGAGGGTGAGGAATACAGACATACAGGGGCCACACTCAGGGGCTATCTGTCCTCTGAGTCGGTCCATGGGAAGCCAGAGAGAAAGCAGGCACTGGGGAGGATGAGAGCTGGAGTGCCAGGGCGATGGAAGCACGGGACCGAGAGAGCCCCTCCTTATCATGGGCCTTTATGGGGGCTTGTGAGGGGAGTGGTTACACAACAATGCAATACCTCTCCCTCTCAGGCTCCAGGTGCTGATAGGTGAGTGTCACAGGTGGGCAGGAGAGAACACCTATGTGGTGATGGGGGAGTGGCTTCCAAGCTCGTAACCCTGAACTAGCTGCCTACCTCACACCAACGTTACATGCCTGACTCTCCAGATTGCATGCATTTGCATGCTAGCGGCTGACAATATCTGGCAATATTGCAGACGATTCATCTTTTCTTAAGGTCAGTCAATCAGCACGTGTACACTGCTTTCTGCATTCATAAATCACAACAAAAGTCCAGTCCTGACCTCTGTTTCCAGGTTTTTGATAGCGCTGTGGTTTGTGGACTTGATTTTACTAGGGAGAAAGATTACAGTGAAAGGTGCCCTGGAAAGCGTGAATTCATTTATATCTTTTATATTCAGGTACAGATCCCATACTCACTTAGAAAAACACATTTCAATATGAATAGATTCCATATTCCAATGTATTTGCATAGAAACAAGCAATACACAGATGTGGGTGAACTGCAAGTACAATACAAAACTAGTTGGAGTAAGTCCCCATAAAAATTTAGAGGTCAAGTTTAGAATCCACAAATCCTAGTCTGAGACTCTTCCTACAAATGGAAGAAATGTGGGTAATTCCAGGCCACAGATGGAAGGAAGAATTCGTGTGTGGCAGTAAGATCCTGTCTCAACTTTTTCAGGTTCTGTGTTTTGCTGCAAGATTTAGGGCTCAGAAACTCTTAGTCATCAAATTAAACAATCTGGCAGATCACTGAGCCTCAAGACCGAAACTGGCCCATCTTTAAAGCAGACATAGCAATAGCACAATTCCTTAAGGAGAGAGTTGTGCACATTTAGTTAGAATTCACATGTGTATGAAGGTTTTAATGCTTGGGACCAGCATTGGCCTGGCAGCAATGGAATGTGGGCAGAGAAGCCAGGGAAAGGTGGATGTTCGCAGGTTGTTCACCCCATGTGTCTTAGGATAACTTATACAGCTGGGGAAGCTGGGCATAGATCTTCAGTTTAACGGATGGACTTTGGGGTAATGACCATTTGTTTCTCTTGGGGTTTTGATTGACTGGATTGCTATATGGGCTTGTGATTTGCTATTTCTAGTGGGACCTGTTACCACCAAGCTTAACTAATAAAGACTCCTTAATAAACCCTGGATTAGTCTGGGGTGATCTCACTTGCACCCCACAGCAAAGCTATTCCTATCTTGAATATGATTCAACATCTATGTCTGTACCTGGACACAGATACAGTTTGAAGAATGAAAACCAACTGCTGGTTTTCCCTTCTTTCATTGACAAAGGGGTAGATAGGTGTTCAGCAATCCAGAGAGCCAGGATCAAACTCTGCCTCTGCTTCCAATCCAAAATCCTGTTATTGTGAACTATAAAAGCAGACCATGGCTCAAGAATATGAATCCCTAGCACCATGGGAGAGACACAGGTAGTGTTCCTGACTCCTAGCTTCAGCCTGGTCCAACCTCAACTATCATGAGCACTTGGGGAGTGAGCTATCAGATAGAAGAGTCTGCATGTCTCTTCTCTCTACTTCTCCCTCTCACTTTCTCTCTCTCTACTCCCTCTCTCCCTACCATATCCTGTCTTTCTCTACGTGTGTCATTCTACCTTTCAAATAAAAACAAAGAAAGAACCCTAAATAGGGATGGATATTTGATGCAGTAATTAATATTGAGCTTGGAATGCCCACATTCCAAATCAGAGAGCCCAGGTTAATATCTGAGTTCTATTCAGATTTCATTTCCTGCTAGTGTATATCTGGGTAGGCAGTAAGTACCTTCCATCTGGTACACTCAGACTCAGTTCAGGAGTTAATGGCTTTGATTTGGCCTTATTCCTTATAAAAGATAAGATGTTTCTGTCTACCTCTTCTCTCTCTCTCTTTGCCTTTCAAATACATTTTTAAAAGTAAAAAGAGAAAACTGTACTAAGTATTCAATCCAATCATCTAATTTAAGCTGATACAGAAGAGAGTCAAATATTTATAACAAGCCATCATTAGAAACTTGGGGACATGTCAGTGCCATTGGAATCATTCATGTGTAAGAGAGTAATCGATAAGAATGACCTTGAAATTTTATTTCTTATTATAATTTAAATAATGAGAGAACTGATTAGCTTTTTAAGCATATTTTTGTTGATCACATGCTGTGCCAAGTTACAGTTCTAAGAACTAACGAACGAAGAATAAGACAAATGCTTCCCATTTAGAGGACAGAATTCCAATGGCCTACACCTTTGTATCATCACCTTCCCTTAAGAGTAGGCGAGACCTAGGAAACTAAAGAGATATTATTCCTGTTAGAGATTGCCAATCAATTCACTTGGGAGTTAATTAAGAAGGAGGTAGTACTGGCTGATTCTGAGCTAAGAACCTCAACTTTGCCAAAAGAAGGAATATGTTTCTGCCAGTTTTCTCTGGAGGCTGAGCAGGTGTCCTGAGCTTCCACTGAGTGTGGTCCTTCTAGCTAACACCAGTCCCGCAAGCCTTTGAGTAAAGCATCCAGCTAAGACCTATCCAAACCCTTTACACATGGAAATTTGTACCAATTTCCTTTGCAGCAACAGAAAACTAATATAGTTCTTTGCCAGGCCAATTGAAAGTCTAAGTGTTAAAATTCCCCTCTTTCTTTTGTATTCCACTCTCTGTTCATGCTTGAGATTATATTTGCCTTCTTCTACAAGAAAGGTGTAGGAAAGGTGAGCAGACAAAGAAAACAGGAAACAAAGGGGCAGAGACATATGAGCTCATCAAAGCACATGCTAGACACAGGGAAATGGAGTCCGTAACCTCATTTTCCTCAGGATGATGAGCCGTCCTACCACAATGGTCAAATCAATAACATTAGCTTCAAAGCCTTCAACTGAAGAAATGCAAAACTGAGAGGTAACAGATAGGGCCGCCAAAAACAAGGGTTCTCCGGAGGAATGGGTTTGAAATAAATGAAATGGCCAACTTTCAAGACAGTTTATAGCAGGAAGTAGACCATAGCAGGTAGAATCCCCAAGGCAACGGATATTCAGGCAGAGGAAGGCACACTTCATCTCCCTTGGAAAAGTAGTTCAGGGATGATATGTGTGGTAATGTGGGAAACTAACTGGCATTAAATGCATGAAGTCATTTTTACTTAAGAGTGTTGAAAGTTGCTTTTCTTGTTGCCACTTTATCCTGGAAAGTCACAAAATGCAGAGGTAGGCTGCCTCTGCTTGTGGGTTTTCATTAAGCACCCATGCTGCATCTAATATTTGGATCTTGGAAGCACTTGCTATGTTAATGGCCCTGCTTCCTATTGGCAGATTTGACATCCTCTCTGGTGGGTGTGATGAGGGAGCAAAGGCTGAACTGTGGGGAGGACAAAATACCTTTTGCTGAACAAAAGTGAATGCTTCTAAACAGGTTATTATCTGTTCACTCAGCCATGCTCAGGGAACCTATATATAAATAAGAGAATCATTCTGCCTCTGGAAGAGTAATCCTCTATTAAAAACTCACTTGGCCTTTTTCTCCCCACTGGTTCCAAAACTTCACTTGAATCACAAACGCCTTAGGAGGAGATCATGGACTTGTTTCTACTTAAGATCTCTATGACAGAAACCCATAACACCTACATAAAAAGAGAATTGAAACTCAGCTGTGATGATAATTCAATAGTTAATCTCAGATCCTCAGGCACCTGTGAAATAAAACCTCTTTTTTTTTTTAAAATAAGTATCTCCCATCTTTAGAGAGCCTTTAAACACTGATAAGAAAACTTCCTCAAACAATCCAATTCGAGAAAAAAAATAGCTGTTGTATGATGGTCTTGATGTAAGTACAACAAACTTGATGTAAATATAATATTAACAATAATATTATGCCTAATATCTTGCTTTGACGGTCATTATTATCTTAATAACACATTCTCATGTGGACATTAAATATTACCATTCCAGAAAAAATCCAGTATGGGGAAAGACTAAGACAGAACCACAACAGAAGTGAATTAAGGAATATTAGTTTTGAAAAAATGCTTCTTGCTTCCAGGAGTTCAAAATCTCCTGAGAGACAGAAATGAACTCTGTGATTATTGTGTTCTTTGACATAGAATCCTATCAGAAAAGCAAGTTTGTGGGCCAGCTTGGCGTCAGCTTCTGCCTACAGTGCCAGCATCTCACATGGGTGCCAGTTCATGTACTGGCCGCTCCACTTCCTATCCAGCTCCCTGCGAATGGCCTGGAAAAATAGTGGAGGATGGCTCAAGTCCTTGGGCCCTTGTGTCTGCATTGGGGACCCAGAAGAAGCTCTAGGCTCTGGCTTCAGACCAGCTCAGCTCCAGCAATTGCAGCTTCTGGGGGAGTGAAACAGCAGATGGAAGACCTCTGTCTCTCTCTCTCTTTCTTTCTATAACTTTGCTTTTCAAGTAAAAATAAAATGAATCTTAAAAAAATAAAAGGAAAAATAAGTTTGCTCCTACTGGGTAAACCAAGATGTCTTCTTGGAAGAGGTGGAAAGGTAGGTTAGTGTTTTTAAGTGAAAGTGCTGTTTACTGTAGAATTCAAGTAGTGGTCACAATAACTGTCCTGGGGTCAAGTATGGCAGACCGTTCACTTGTGCTTTTGTTCTAGTATCTTATGGTTGGATAATCGCATGTTCACCATGAAGTCCTAAGACTGATCCAAAGAGATCCCACCTGTTGTTTACCTGTGTAACTATAGTACAGTATCAAAGCAGAAGATTCATGCTGACACTCCTTATACGTACCTTATCTCACCAATTATTCATGCGTTTGAATGCATGTAGAATGTGGTCACATATATCAATTTGTAGAACACTATACTAGTCGAGAAGCACGATTTTACTTCACGCTGTGGGTATCTTTGCATTAATATCCATAGCTGATACTTATTGAATTCCTACCATATATTATCTCCAGGAGTAGGTTGATTGCTTAACTTACTCATTGAATAAAAGAAGACATATATAGTTTGGATCCATCTTTTCCCAGCAGCAATACTTGTGTGAGACACTGTACTCCAAGGATTAGGCTACTCTTCACTAAGTCATTGGGACTAAAGCAATAGAGGATTAGATTCTTTCACTTACAGATGGAGAAATAAAGTTGGAGTGGTGAGGAAGATAATTATGACAGTCAAAATATGCTGCATAAAACATGCTTTAAAACTTCAAAGATGAAGCAACACTCATTGGACTTTGCTCATGAGTCTTGCAGCAAATTGGCCCTGTTCTGTGGGAATGGTCTGCTCATCTCCTCAGGCCACTCAAAGGACTGTAGCTAGCAGGCAGGCTGCAGGTGCCGGTGTTTGACATGAATGAAAGCCACGGGAAGGCCCATTTGGCTGTTCATCCTGGGCAGGTCAACCAAACATACTGGTCGTTGAAGACCTCCATCAGAAACAAAGCTGCACTGGGAAGGACATTTTTTGAGTTTCAGTGTGGGCTACAATTGCTCTTGCTCGGTTGGCCAAAGAAGCCACATGATCTGGGCTTTTGCATCACAGTTTATTATATAACTTTTCTGGGGTGAATTACCAGACAAAAGTAAGAGGGATCCTACTGTATTGCATAAGATTAAATATGAATAACGAATGATGACGCTGCTAAGGATGAGTGGACAGTGGAGCAAGTTGGATGGAGGAAGTGACGCTGATAGATCTTACAGTAGACTTTGGGAAGGAAAAGAGGGAAAGGAGGAAAGAGGGAGTGTTGGGAAAAGCTGCTTATGCCCTTGGACTCAGGTGGGTTGGAATACAGACACCACGAGCAGGAGTGGCCTAAGAGCTATTTGTACCACACTCAGACAACAGGTTGTGAAAAGTTGCAAACTTCTGCCTCCCAGGCCAGGCAAACTATAGAGTACTTGGACAACATGACCCAAGTATTGAACTTTCTGCATTTTATCTTTTCCTAATTAATTACCCTTTTATTTCCTACATCTGATTGCTATTTAGAAGAGTTAATATTTTAGCATATTTTTATGTCTTGCTAATTAAAAAATGAATACAGGTGCTTTGAAGTTATAAATGTTTTAAAAGCATATTCCAAGTCATTTATTTTTATATAAAATGTAAAATGTTAAAGACTTTTCTTACCTTTGGTCATCTCTACAATCATCACAAATGTAATTATGCAAGTGATAATAATTATAATCACGGTTATTTAGCTGAGAGCCATATAAATTTATAAGGTAATAAATCTTATTAAATGCTCCCTGGAGTATCAATTGATTCATTACCTTATAATAAATGCTTTAAAAATGCAAATTAAATAATAACTGGAAACACCTCAGTTAAATGCTGCCAAGATACTTTTTGCATGTTATTTTGAGAGATTCATTCTCTATGAGTTTCAAAGCAAAGATTCACAAACATATAGCCAGTAAGATGTTCATGTAGTTGAATAGGGTGTTGGGTGTGCAAACAAGGACTTGATAAATTGTACTTGCTTAAAACGATCAATCAAACATGCTAAATTTTAAAATTGTCAAAATGAAATTTCTTTTTAGAAACAACTTCTTGCACAAGCGCTGTGAAAAACTACTCAACATAACCATTTTATTCCTAGGAAATTACTTAAGAAATAATAATGAGGCCAGTGCCATGGTTAAGCATCTGTCTGTGGTTCCGTCATCCCATAAAGGCACCAGTTTGAATTCTGGCTACTCCATCTTGAACCAGCCCCCTATAAAGGCCTGGGGAAGAAGCAGAGGACAGTCTGAGTCCTTGGGTCATTGTACCCATGTGGGAGACAAGGAAGAAGTTTCTGGCTCCTGACTTCAGATCAGCCCAGCTCCAGCCACTGTGGCAATTTTGGAAGTGAATCAATGGATGGAAGATTTTCTCTCTCTCTCTCTCCCTCTCTCTCTCTCTTTCCTTCTTATTTTGTAACCCTGCAGAGCATCAGAAAGTCAAAAACAAGCAGAGAAAGCAGACAAAGAAAGGGCAGACATAAAAATGAGTTCCAAAACTTAGAGTTGGGCGTGTTGTATTGAATCTAGACTGCAGTAATAGATCTGTTTAGGTTTTTCGTTTTTTGGCATTAAACCATGATACCAAAGTATAAATTCGTTAATTTGAAATACATTTTACTCTAACTGTAGCACTGAATTAATACAGTTTATTTCAACTTCCTATTTCTAGGTACTTTACTTGTTCTCTAAGTACTGGGTTTTGTTCTAACAATAATAGAATAGATCTCAACAGGTGCATACACAGAAGTGCTGTAAATTGGGTTTTTAAATACCATAAACAAGAATGTTATCTCTATTTCGTCCAAAGAGGGAGCTATTGACTAAGAATGGCTGAAATGTGTCAGGTTGAATAAAGACGTTTCTCAATTCACAGAGGAACCTTGTACATGTTGCTAACTGAATTTGATTCTATTGATACTCGGTTGAAAAAAACCAAATCACTTTATGCACCAACTTCAGCACTATGAATTTGAAATACTATTTTCTATTGGCATAATTGTCCTAGAAGCAAAAATAGCTCATTCTTACAGCACTGCCCTCTGCTTTCATTATAATCTAATACCAAAAACTC
Source organism: Ochotona princeps (assembly GCF_030435755.1). NCBI lineage: Eukaryota > Metazoa > Chordata > Mammalia > Lagomorpha > Ochotonidae > Ochotona > Ochotona princeps. The sequence goes on from NC_080852.1 coordinate 5,774,767, forward strand.
CGTTGTTGAGTATTGTATTTTTATGGATTCTAGTGGCATCTGATCTAGGGTAATCTATCACTTATTTTCCTTGGCTTCATCACACACCTTCTTTATATTTGAAAGCTCTTTAAAAGTTTGTGGAAAATAAGTGTTCACTTTTAAAAAGTTTGTTTATTTGTGAGACAGAAAGAAAGTTAAAGACAGAGAGGTAAATTGCCTGTCCACTGGTTCACTGCCCAAATGCCTGCACCAGCTGAGGCTGAAGTCAAGAGCCAGAAACTCAATTTGAAACTCCCTTTTGAGTGGCAGGACTCCACGTACTTGAACCTTCACCTGCTGCCTACCAGCAAGTCATTAGCAGGAAATTGGAGTGGGAATCAGAGCCCGGACACTAACTCAGGCACTCTGATATTGGATGTGTGCATTCAAGCCACATCTTAACCACCACCTTGCACACTATTTTTAAACTCTATTTTGCAATGAGTTCCTTGAAGAATGCTTATAGGTGATTATGTAGTCTATATGTTCAGCCTTTAATACTGGAACCAGAAATTCAAAGTTTGAAAGATTATGATTTTATTTTAAAAATTAGTTTATGAAATAGTTTGAGATTGTAATGGAGTCTTATATTAGACTAGACAAGAAACTCACTAGTTAGCATGTCTAGTAGTAACTATTATTGAAACATCAGTTACGTATGTACATCTGTTGAAATAAAGATGGCCAGCTTTGGGGACTGGTTATTCCAACCTACCGATACATAATTTTCAGTAACATTTCTGATATATTCTCACTGTGGGATATAATCAAGGCAGTTTCTGCCACTTACAGTCTTGAATGCTAAAAATCATTCAAAGAGCAGTGCCAAGGACAGCGTGATTTGTATTTCCTAAAACACTGTCAGTAAAATGTGCATGCGATATTCACTGTAAGGAAACTCCACAAGTTGACTGGCATCTTCCTCTTTCCGTACATAGAATGAAGCCTTTTGAAGGATCTTGCCGGGTAACCGCTGTCTTCCTGGAGAGGCCCCTAGAATGACCACGATGGTGAATTTGGTAGTGGTCAAACCATCATCTCCTTTCTGCTTCAGGAGTTCTGTGTAATGGGACAGCAGTCGTCAGAGTTCACTCCAAACCAACGTTTCATTCAAGGCCCTGAGTTCAGAACCTCCTCCTACTCATACCAACAATGAGGGACAGTTAACTGGGTTCCTGACCCACAAGAGACACCAGGGTTGAGTTCCTGGCTTTTCTCCTTTGAAAATGCATTTTCAACTACAAATTTAAAATAAAATACATACCATTAAAATATAAGAGAATATTCTGTCCAGCCGGGCGCTGAAGTGGTCCCTTAGATGCCACAATGCAGACAGACCTTCATGAATACCCTGACGGGCAAGAGCATCACCCTCAAGATGGAGTCCAGTGGCACCATCAAAAACGTCAAGGCGAAGATACAGGACAAAGAGGGCATCCCCCAGGACCAGCCGCGTCTGATCTTTGCCGGCAAGCGGCTGGAGGGTGGTGGCACTCCAGGAAGAGTCCACGCTGCACCTGGTGCTTTGCCAGTGGGGCGGCACCATCGAGCCGTCCCTGCGCCAGCTCGCCCAGAAGTACAGCTATAGCGAGATGACCTGCTGCAAGCTCTGTGCCCGCCTGCACCCCAGCGCCGTCAACTGCCGCAAGAAGAAGTGCATTCCAACAACCTGCGCCCCAAGAAGAAGGTCAAATAAAGCCCTGCCTGCCCACACCCCGCGACCTCAATAAAGTTTCCTTTTGTTGACCTGAGTGTGTATAAAAGAGAATATCAAAGATAAGAGAGTATTTCTGTTATCCAACAACTGTAAATTGTAGGTCTTATTTTTTGAATATTGTGTGACGATAGCTTTGTACCAGGCCAGCTAAGTGAGCTCTTTCAGTGAACCAGGAATCAAAGGCTGCCTGGCCCTCACACCTGCAGCTTAGGTTTTGGCCCGTAGGCTGGTAGAGGGGCATTCTTGGTGGGACACTCCCTGGCCCCCTGGAGGTGAACTTGGCCTCCTTACTCAAGTACGGGTTCAGACATGCTGTACAGTTAATGCATGGGACAACATATTTTCTTCCTATAAAAATAATGATGAATACTTTAAAATATACATTTTCAAGATTTTAGGTTGTGCCATCATTCAACACAGTGAACACTGTCAATTTTGTGATCTACATTTTTAACAATGTAAAGAGGGAACTCACTCTATGACTGTGAGCAATTCAAAAGGAGATTAAAAACATTTAAATGTTATTAGTGTCAGTGGAATTGGATGCCCTCCAGAGTGAGAGTGCGGTAGGTGAAAATCATCACGCGTCCTAATAAGTGAATCATGTCATATAGTTTGGAAGTTTATTGATGACATTGGTTGATGTTAACATATTGCGATTGTTCCCTTTAATGCAAAGGTGATGACCACAGAGGAATCAGTGGGAGCAATGTCTCATTTTTAGAATTGCCGATTTCATTCCACACCACTGATTAGTTCTGCTACAAGAGCAGGGTCATTATGAATTATTAGAGAGCTCAGTTATTTGTAACAGACATTTTCAGGGTCAGAGTCAGTGAATAAGAGCAATATTCCTGTGCTATATAAAACAACTGTTGCCGTACGGGGGTCTGGAGGGAAATAAAAATCTGTAGAGGTACCTATTTGCATTTATATTTCATTTGGAGAGCACTTATCTCATTTTAAAAGGTAAAGCTTCATTTAGATTATTCATTTATTCAATAAACATTTATTGAGAGGCCAGTGCTGAACTGAGTCCTGAAAAAGGAGTAAAACCCGGTAGCTTCCAACAAGCTGCTGTGCTTTTCAGTTTTTAAAATCCATTCCTCACCTTGATGACTCATATCTCATGTCTAATTTAATAAATGGCCGTTTCCTCATTTCAACCATTTTTATTCTTTCATTTGTTTTCCTTCTGTATTGATTTATTTGTTTATTTGAAAGGCAAAGTTATATACAGAGAAAGACACATGCACACACAAGCAGGGAGAGAGAGAGAGAGAGAAAAAAAGAAAGAGAGAAATGACAGAAATCTTGCATCTGCTGGTTTGCTGTTTAAATTTGGGCTGGGTCAGATTGAAGCCAGAAGCTAGGAACTTCACCCAGATCTCACATATATGTGTCATGACCCAAGTACTAAGGCCTCCTCTGCAGATTTGGAGGGAGCTGGATCAAAATTGCAGCAGCCAAAACTTGAACTGGTGCTCATATCAAGCTTAAACCACCGTCTCACAAAGCCAGCTTCCTTTTTTTACATCTAAGCATTTTTTTTTTTAAATTTTAGAAGAAAGGTGTGAGGAAAGGAAAAAGAAAAAGAGAGACAGAGAAAAAGAGAGAGAATGCTTCTGTTCCCTGGTTCATTCCACCAATGCTCCCAATGGCCAGGTCTGGTCTGCCGCTAAAGCTGGGAGCAATCCATCTCTCTCATACTGGTGTTGTGAACCTGCATACTGGAGTCATCACTACAGATAACCAGGGCTACGTTAGCAGTGCTGGAGCCATCATTGCTGACAACCAGGGCTACATGAACAGTACTGGAGCCATCACCACTGATAACCAAGGGGCATGTTAGCAGGAAACTGCACTCCGTGCTGGGGCACTCTTACATGGGGTACCCAGCTCTTCAACACCCAGGCTGTCTGCCTGCAGGCTCTACTCTCCGCTCTTCAGAACGTCATCTTAACAGTCACAGTTTTCTAAGTCCTCTGTGAGTCTTGTGAAGAACTTGAGCCAAATGCAATAAAATTCTGACTCTTTGGAAGCATAACATATATGATGGAAATGACATGTTTGCAGGTTGTGTGTGTGTGTGTGTGTGTGTGTAAGTACCTTTGCAATATCTCGTGAAGAAATATTGATAATGAAAGTGGAAAAAAATTTCTGTCTGGGAATTGAAACATGCTGAGCCTCTGAGATCAAGTCAATAGCATTCTGGTTTTTGTGAAAAAAAAGATGAAACCTAATATTTATTAAACATCTCCCACTAATTTCCTAAAACCAGTGAGGAAAACATCACTCTCATTTACCCTAAGGGAAACAGATGCTGAGAGAAGCCGAGCAACTTACATCAAAGAAGGAGACACTAAAATGTTGGTGGGAAAATTAAATATCAAAATATAAGCATTATATTCCATCATGTTCAAGATTTTTGTCGTTATTATTGTTATAAATAATGATACCATCCTGAGTGTCCTGGGAATTGAACCACATGAATGCAACCATTTTTACATTACTAGCTGAAGAAAAATTTGTGTCCCTGACGGATTTTTTTTTTTTTTTAAGGATTAAGAAACAAAACCAAGTCAGGAGCTGGATCCCATTATAAGGTGGATGCTAATGATTTCTTACTGAAAACCGTTACCAGATTTCCTTCGTTTGTCGAGAGAAGTGGGCAGAAACATTGCCAAAGAAGAGAATGGCTCTATGGTGAGTATATTGGAGCATTTTGTTTTTCTGAAGCTGTGGGCAACCTTCTGAGAAAGCACGACTAATGAGCAGATGTTCTTCTTTTCCCCTCCAGAAAATCAACAAGCAGAATGACAGTAGTGTTCCAGAAAAACTAGTGACATGAATTTTGCCCTTGTTTTTAACTGAATCACTTCCAGCTATGGGAAGTCATTGCTTGCACTGGGCTTCATTCTCAGAATCACATTGGGAAAGCTGTGTTCTTCCAAGAGAGGCCTGAGGAACTTGATCTTGTTCTTCTCTGATCTGGGCAGGATAGTTACGGCACCCACGGAGTAGGATTTGTTTAACTTCAATTATTCACTCAGAATTATGTAAGCTAAACCCACAGAGATGTTTATTGGTATGTCTTCTTAATTATCAATTTTTCAACAGAGGCACAAGCAAGTTTAATCTTTTCTTTACAAATTGAACGGTCTGTCATTGAAGATTCATCTTAATGATGACCTCATTTTTTTTTCTTAAAATATATTATTTGAAAACTGCTGAATTCTTTGGGACATTGAGCCCCGAAATTTTTCATAAAGTGCCAACGATTTCACTATCCTTGCCCCCAAACTTCTTCATAATCTTGTTTCAGTTTTACCAGAAGTCATGTTGCTCTGGTAGAAAGTCTCTTCAGACTGATGTCTTATTTCATCTTAACACCTCAAACTGCATCATGTTGAAACACATTGTAGCAAGTTAGTATGTGTTTATTTTGGAGCAAGAAATTTTCATGACCCAATTTCCACTAAACTTTTTACAACTCTTTGAGTAAGCACCCCATTCACATCAAACCTACATCTATTTAGCTGTCCATTTTCAATTATTCTCTATTGTGAGAGTTGATCAGAGAGTTATCGCCTGGAAAACATGTGTGTCTTCTTTGCTCCTGGTGGTTTTGACAAGAGCAGTTTTCTCTGAAAACTCATTAATGAATAGTGGCTGACTGAAATAGTAATGAAATGTGTTTTCAGGTTGAGAGGGAGTCTGTGGAAGATAACTGATTAGTGATGTCTGGGTTCCCCAGAGGAGCAAGCCAGATGAGTGTGTGGATTCTAGGTTGGTAGCACAAATCCTACAAATGGAACAGAGAATATCCTTGTGCTTAATTCTACACATAAGTCAAATGAGCAGAACATATTTGATAGCAACTTGCAAGCGGTGTAGCAATGTTTTCATAAATCTTGGTATCACTGTTTCTCCATCTGTCTATGCTTATTTAGGTTTACTACAGTTTTTTCATATATATATTTTTAAATGGAAATATGGGATAATCACAGAAAAAAGGCAAATAGGAGATATTGTTAAGTATGAAATGGCAGCTCTAAAATTAAAAATCAATTTTGAATCAACTTAATATGTTACCGACAGGTGATGCTAAACTTGCTATTTTTGTCTGTTTTCAACATGAATAAAAAGAGGTCTATAAGGTTCGGGATCCTAAAAATCTACAACTTCTTCCAGCCTTCATATTTCATTGATTTTAAGCACTTTTGAGATATCAAAAGTTCTCCGGAAATAATGGTCACTTAGATTTCATGGATATGAGGATCTCAGAATTCTCATTATAAAAATGTGTTTCCTGCTCTAAATAGCCAAGTAACAATAGAGTTTTGACATAAGATAATCACTTCCATTGCCTCTCATGAGAAAAGAGCTTAGAATAAAATTCAAACACCCTCAAGCTCCTGTATGATCCAGTCCTGCTGATCCATCTGACCCTGGCCTCAGTCACTCTCCCGTTTTCCACTTTGTTCCAGAAACATTGAAGTTACCTTCTACCCTGTGGATTGGTGAAACTTGTTACAACTTCAAGGCCTGTGGATCCTTGCTGCGCTGCACGGGTTTCTCTTTTTCCAAATGTGTGTGAGATTACCTTAGCTGAAGTTCTAGATCCAAGTGTAAGTGACACATCCTTACAGAGAACTGACTGACTGCCCCTTGCCACCAGTCACATTCCAGCTCAATACCATGTAACTGTAATCTCTCTTTAAAATAAAGCTCTGGTTTCCAATTGTTTATGGTTATTATATGTCTTCCTCTATAACAAAGTCAGCTCCCAGAAGGCATGATTTCTTTCAAAATTGTTAATTTTTTTATCTTTTGATATGAGATCAGTGCCTAGCCCATGCAGGAGTTTAGAAAACCAAAGAAAGGGGCCTGGTGCTATGGTTCAATCCTTGCTTTGCATACACTGGGATCCCATATGGATGTCGGCACTTGTCCTGGTTGCTCCAATTCCCTTCCAGTTTCTTGCCTGTGTCAGTAGAGGATGGTCCAAGGTCTTGGGACCCTGCACCCACATCAGAGACCTGGAAGAAGCTCCTGACATTTGAGCTCGGATCAGCCCAGCCCCTGACATTGTGGTCACTTGGGGAGTGAACCAACAGACAAAAGATCTTTCTCTCTGTCTCTCACATCTGTAAGTCTGCCTTTCCAATAAAGATACATTTTAAAAAATTAAATAAATAGAAAACCAAAGAAAGACTGAATATAAATGCCTTTATTATTTTTTTACAGGGTTGCTGTATTTTCTGAGAAAATATTGGCACAATTAAATAGGGCACAATTAAAATCAACTTTTATGTTTTTGGCTCTTAAATAATGCCATTGTTCATATTTTCTCTTACTTGACATCTTCTCTCTTCATCATCCATGGCTCTTGTTAGAAGGTAATTCTCAGATAGGTTTTTCTCTTGAGTTGATTTATACTAACTTCTGTAATAATCTTTTTGCAATGTTGTATTGCAATAACCTTAGGGTGGGGATGTGGATGCTAATGGTGGACATGTTCTTTACTAATGCCAATTACTATTCCTGTAATGAGAGATGACATCAGTGCAGAAAGGGAATTTCCTATGTTTGAAAAACACAGGTATTTTTTCAGACGTTGAATACATGTGTCGAATTATCGCACTGTACACTCTAAACACATGCAATGAAACGTTTTTTCCAGTTGATATTTTTCTTATCCTGCTAGCACTGGGAATGTGCCCAGCTATGCAAAAATATCATTCCCTATCAGTTCTATGTGTTCATACAGTAAAAGCGAATGGAGTGATCACAAAACAAATCCCAAAAAACTACTCAATTTTGAGGTTTCAAGTATGCTGCAGCATTGGATTTATGTGCAATACTCTCTGAGAGTTTCATGATAAGCCTTGAATCTATTATAAAATCTACCATTAGCATAGATCATCCTAAAATTTATCAAGAATCTTTTAAGCATAGGAGGTGTATACTTGGTGGCATATAAGCCTTCCAAAAATGTATTCGACTGGATAAAGTTGGCTTTAAGAAACCAAAAATCAGAGAATAACTGAAATATAAATGCAGAAGTATGTTCTCTCTCAAATGAAAAATTCTGGTTTAAGATGCTTCTATATACCATTGTGTCAAGAACCAAGAATGCTTCTTAATTTTTTTTCCCCAGCTGTCCTCTGTGTCACACTCTGAAGGGCTGGTTTAGTATAAGCCACAGGATCCTCAGCCAGTTGGGGTAGCGGAGAAAGGATGGAAGGATGAGGCACAATTCTTGGCAAGATTCTCCTTCAGTATGAAAACAAAACCCCTGCTCCAAAGACATGTCCAAGTAGAGAGACAAAGCATAGAACAATCACAGGAAGTTAGGATTATGGGGTCCAGTGCTGTAGCACCGCAGTTTAAGCTGCTGCCTGCTATTCCAACATCTGAAATGGACTGATTCAAGTCCGGGCTGTGAACTCCTGGCTCATATGCCTGTGAAAGCAGTGGAAGATGGCCCAAATGCCTGACCCCTACCGCTTACATAGGAGAAACTCCTGGCTCCAGGCTTCAGTCTGATGTAGCTCAAATCACTGTAATCATTTGTTTACTAATTCAGTGGATAATAGATCTCTCTCTCTGTGTGGATATCCTCTCTTTGTAACTGTCTATCAAATAAGTAAGTAAGTAAGTAAATAAATAAACCTTATCAGAAATCAAGAAGTTAGGGCTTTAGAATTAGATTGCCTGGATTTGAAGCGTGGACCTGTGATTTGCTGGTTGTGTGACCTTCAATAAGCATTTACATTTTTGGAGTCAGTTTCTTATACATAAATAAAGAACAAGAATAGTATTAAATTATTGAGATGAGTGAATCAAATAATAAACATAAGGCCTGTGATATAGATACTGGCTCCTAATGAGTACTTAATAAACATTACTGAAGCAGAAGAAAGTAGAGAAGAAAGCAGTGATGTTAGGGGATAAAATAAACAATGCATTAAAAAGAAATACAAGAGCTATCAAAATATTGTGAGAATTATGCATGTTGTGACTTTGTTATTGAAGCCTCATAGATAAGGGAATACTTGAGTTAGACCCCAACAGATAGAATATATTTAAGAGTTAGAAACGGAAGCAAATTTCCAGCTGAATCTACTAATACGTCACAACGAGCTTTAATAGCAATCACATTACTGTCCAAATCCTCCATAACTAGGCAGATAGACAAGAAAGATTCAGAACGTTCTTCAACAACAAAATTAAAAAGATGAGTTTACTTTGATGCAAGAATAATTTTGAAATTATACATATATAGTGGATACACACATACATATATATATATCTGTATCTCTGTCTTTATCCCAACCTTTTCTTCAAGATGTGAAGAGCTTTGGGACAACCTCAACTGTAATGGTTAATTAATTATTATTCAAACATTCACTTGAGTGTGAATTCTTCATTTTTCCACCATTGGAAATCACTTGAAAAATTCTACCCCCATTAGAAAGACTAATTTGAAATTAGTATGCGTGCATTTTCTTTCATCTTTTAAATATGCAAAAATAAGCTGTTTGTCAGTGATGAAGAACTAAACAGAGGTTTGAAATGCCACTTATTTGAATTTCATAAGTCAATTTTTTCCTATATCTTTTTTCTGACTTTAGCTGTCACTCAGTGAGTCAGAGACGAACAGCTGAGAACTAACCAATGTTCCTCCCAAGAGTTGAGACTTGAAAAAACTAGGCTTTCCTTACGTCCAACTGTACTGTTGAAGCCACGTAATACGGCTACTGTTCAGCAATTTTTCAATGCCTTGCTGTGGGCCAGGCATGCTTCTCCAGAATCTAGCATTCTTGAATCTCATGTAATTCTCACCTGAAATACAGAAGATATTATTGTTGTACTCATTTTGGAGAGTAGATAATTAGGGGAGAGAATAAGTATCTTGGCTTTGGTCACTGTCATACACATGACAAATGGTGAAGCCAGGATTAAGACTCATCCAGGTCTGCTTCTATCCACCATACACTGACTGTGTTCATACTTGGAGGACACCTGTTAGGTCCTGGAGCCAAGAAAAATAGTTACTTCTTCAGCCGAAAAGTACGCTATCAAACTTTGTGTCCACAATGATAACTACTTGATACTGTATGCATGGCTGCAAATACTGACTTCTACAAATAATCAATGGTGTCATCCAAAGTCTTGCTAAGGAAACCACACTGGTAAACCAACCCCCTCCCCCAATTTGCGCTATTAAGTCAGCTATTTTCAGAAAAATTGACACAGTAACTTATTTGATTCTCCTGCATAAGAGTCTATCCCCCAGTATCTACAGCTGTCTGAGAAGCAGTGAGCTCTTTTTAAAGGCAGAAGAGGAAAACATGTGTGGAAAACTACTGGCTGCTTGATATGTGTATGGAGTTAGCTGTATATTTACGAGATAAATGTTCCATCTGATACAAAGCTATGAGAGTGACACGAGCACCTAGCAGAATGCATGCATGGCTTCTTAATAATGTCTTGTTTTAACAGACATCATCACAGTTGGCTTTCACAGTCAAATACGCTCTCACCAACTTGCCATGATAAAAAATAAAAGCAATTGAATGCAAATGGGAAAACCCATTTAAAATATGTTAAAGGAATAAACATATGCCAGTATAATCTTGTTGGTAAACGAGTCAGCTCTTTGTGGAAAGAGGATCTGAAGGCAAATTAAAGAAATAGATGTATCGTTTCCATCTAAAAAGTACTGCATCTGAATATGTTTATATAAACATGGTTTAGGTCACAAAACACACCACACTGGATTTATTAAGCTCCCAATTCTGTCTTTCCAAACTCAGGCTCCAAGCTTGTGACCATCTATTGGTTCTTGAAACCTTGTGTGCTGGTAACCTCAGGGACTCCTACCTGTCTCATGACAGCTATCTCCTCAGTACCTGGGACAGACCTGTAGTCGGGCAGCACTTAAAAATAAAGCACAACAGGTCAATGAGTGAACACATGATCCTGCTCTCCCTGACATGCTCTGCCCCCTCTCCTAATGTGGGTTTTCTTGTTTTGTGTTCTTCATAGGCTAGCTTAAACATCTCGGTCCATGCAAAGACACTTGGTCCAACACAATCTCAAATGGTACCACAGCCCTCTCAACACAGCACCTATCAGCATTGTAACGCTTCATGTATTTCCTTGACAATTTGATTGGTACCATTTCTTGGTGCTCTTGAGCTCAGCAGGAATAGGAGGCAAGCCATCACTGTTTCATCATTGTTTTCTATGTATCCAGCATCACAACTCACACTTGTTTATCAGCCCATGGATGTTTGTGGGGTATACGAATGTGTGAGTAAGTGAATGAATGACGAAATAACACACTAAAAAGAGCACTGTCTTCCACCATTTTTGTAAGGTAACCCATAAAACACATACCTTTGGTCAAGCAAATTGTCAGGATTATGACAGTTACTGGCTAATGATTAAGATCTCAAAAACACGTTGCCTTAAAGCTGCTTGGAGGCATTTTACACTTGAATATTTCTCTAAAATGTATGTCAGTACTACATATGTTATGAAATCTTTTTATTTCTGTTCCTTTAAATTGGGACCCGGGAAATAGTTACATGTATTTCCATGACTTATAGACTCTGCACTAAACAGAACTGGTTAAAAGCCTAGGATTCCCTGGCAATATCAGCAAAATAGTTGTCCCACATGATTTCACTCGGAAACATACAGGGAAATCTGTAAAATGATTAGTTCTTGCACATTTAAAAAAAATAGTGTACTGTCACAAACACAAATAATAGCTTGTAGTAGTAGTAGCTAAATGAATGCCTCTCCAGAATAGCTGAAGTCAGTGAGCCAACACTTTTGAATTGTAAATTAATTTTTAAAAATTATATGAACTAAAATCTTTCTTGAATTATATAAGAACATCTTTATTTTCCTTCTTGATTTTGCATACTTCTGTAGTATGTATCTATGGGGAAGAAATGCAAATATTTGTTAAGGGCAGTTTTTGCTTTCCTGGTCTCTTTCATTACAATTATAGTATGGGTATTATACGCTATGAAGGAAATGAAAAGAGAACTTCAATTGCTTTAACCAGATACAGTTTTTAACTTTTATCCAGTGAGGTTTCCATGTTAGTTAATTATTACAATTAGTGTGACCTCATTATATGGTTTTGTACTGTATAAATACATATATAGCTTTCATCTGAAGTGGGAATCTAACATTTACGGCCTCAGTAATAATCACATTCAGAGAAAAGTGCAATGCTATTCCAGGTTACTGAGAATAGATGTTTGCTGAAATGCACAGATATGCTAGTGTATGTTAGTAAATTGCAATGTGGTGGAGCCCTTTTCTGTTTAAAGAATTTTGGGGTTTATAATTATCTGGTCAAAGATAGAAAAAAGTCTAAAACTCTGCAATTTTTGAAATAATATATGTATCAAGTGTGTATTATTGAAAAAAAAGTACATTATTGATACCTCTTATTAGCCACTTCTTTTGTATTCAGAGAAAATTTGCCTTCCCTGTAGGAGGACATTGTGACCCTAGAAGGTTAGCGAGCACAGGATTACAGTTGATTGGACAATATTTGTATGATAAACAGCTGAATGGATGTCTTGTGTGTGACTCATTGGATATCCTTTGCATGAGAACAACTGAATGGCTACCTTTTGTATACCTGATGAGATATCATTTGTGTAAGAGCAGTTGAGTGGGAAGTAATATACAAGGCAAAAGGACTTCCAAACTAAAGCATAGAAACAGTTGATGGTTCTGTTGATGAACTAAGTATCTCTACCCTAATCCTGTATGACCCTCAGCATATAAAGTCTGTTGCCCCTAATAAATTTTGGCTATTGATCATCAGTCAGTAGTTCAAGCGTGTTACTATCGGCTCCGTGCATCAAGTCCATCGCTGCAGGACAGCGACATTCCCGCCTTCTGTTTCAGTGTTAAAAATTGCATTCATTTCGATTTATAACTCCCAACTTTTTTCGTTAAATTTTCTCTGAAAAAATTTTGCCTTGAAAGTTTGCCCGAAAATGAAAGGATTATTGAACAGATTCTAGATGAAATGGTCTTCCAGTCAGGGAAGCCTTCTTTTTAGTTTTATTTTCTTGTTTATGTATGTACGTATTTATCTATTTATTTATTCAGTTAGTTTAGAAGTGATGACATTTGTTTGGCTGTGCAAAGAAAGAAAGAATATTGTATGCCCACAGAGCTTCTCTCCTAACTTTATTTGAAAAATGAAAAGTGGGTCATAAGTCCTGATATTGCAGTTGGCTCACATAACTCCTGATACGTAATATAGGAGCATTAATCCAACATGATTTTTGCACTTGAGGCTTTAATATTTTTCTCTGGAATAAATGTTCAGCAATAAGGGCAGTCCCTGATAATCAGTAATTTCTGTGCTGTCTTGCAGAGTCAGGAAATGGATTATCCTTGTTGTACAAGCATTTACTTCCATTAAACAATCAATTATTCATTAAGTCCCTACTTGGTTCAGCACTGTGCTGGGTGCTTTGGGAAAAAACAATGCAACATAGTGACCCTGCTTAAGTCTAATATTTACTCATACTAAAGAGGGATGAAAGGATGGGTTATAGAGTATGAGACACTAAGAATGAGGATTATGGCAATTATGAAAGACTCCAGAGAAGGGAGTTTGAATATGATGGGCCTGGGAGGGTAAATAGAAAATAATTTTGATGTAAATTTATTGCATAGGAGGAGATTTAATAGAAATCCAGCTTCTAAGATCATACTGTAGGTACAATGAAACAAGTTTACAGTTAGCCAAGAGAGGGACTCTGCCTACCTGCACACTGGTAGGTGGGTGGCTAAAGAAAACGGGTTAGATACACAAGAATAGAAAAAGGCATTGGAGGAGGCAACTCTGCCACTTGCAGCAACATGGAAACAACTGGATGGATCTTATTTAAGTGAGTTTATCTTGGAAGAGAAAGACATACACAATATACTCTTATATAAAATATAAGGTGAAGATTTCACAACAGATTAGTAGAAAACACAAGAAAATGCACCAGTTTGGGAAGGTGGTACAGGGAGTGGATGTGGTTAATAGATATAGGTATGCAACTGCGTGGAAGTGACTCCTGCGGACAGCAGGAGAACCATCCTTGGCAACAGTTACTGAAGCTTTCCCAAGAGCTGCTACAGGAGATTTTTGGTTGTCCTCAGTGGAAAAAGTTACAGATGTCTGAGCAGACAGATATGCTAATTACCCTGGTGTGATCATTACCGATTTTACACACAAGCATTGAAATGTCACACCACACAGTGTGACATACGTATGTACAATCACTATAGGCTGGTTATGAAATGTTTTTAAAAGGGAGTCGTTTTATGCTTACAGCTAAATTATAAGGAAAAGCAAGGCTTGTAATATGATTTAATGTAATGTGTTAATTTGCTATATCTTCCATATATAGATGAAAATAATCAGCTTTGAAATGGTATAAGACTTCATACCTTTTAAGATTACCTTTTTTCAAATTTTAAAGAAGACTTATGTATGTGAAAGGTGGTATGACAGAACATGAGGAAGATCAGAGGAAGAGGTATCATTTCCCAAATGCCCACAACAGCTAGAATTGGCTCAGACTAATGCTAGGAGCCAGCGACTCCATTCAGATCCCCCAGGTGGCAAAAATTTAAGGACTTGGAACACAACCTGTTGCTTCTAGGCACAGATGCAGGAAATCAGATCAAAGCATAGAGTAGCCGGGAATCAAGCTAGGCACTCTGATCAGAAATGTGGATGCGTCAATGATTGGCTGGCCTATACACCACAAAATCTGCGGAAATATTTGCTTTATTTCCATATGGGTAGGGGAAGATTTAAGAGTATAACAATGCTTCCTGCTTCCTATTTTCCTTGTAATTTTTATGATGACACATTTTCAATGTACTTTATAATAATAAATAGAATTCTTCATTAAAATATTTGTTTATTTTTATTAGAAAGTCAAATTTACAGAGTGAAGAAGAAACAGAGAGAAGATCTTCCACGCACTGGTTCACTCCCCAAGTAGCCGCAACTGCCAGAGCTGAGCAGATCTGAAGCCAGGATCCAGAAGCTTCCTACGGGTCTCCCACGCGGGTGCAGGGTCCCAAGTGCTTGGCTCATCCTCTTCTGCTTCTCCAGGCCACAAGCAGAGAGCTGGATGGGAAGTTGGGCCGCTGGGACACAAACTGGTACCCATATGGGATCCTGGGCATGCAAGGTGAAAACTTTAGCAAAAATCAAAACATTTCTTACCAAAATTCCAGTTTTAGTTTTCACAGCATTGAACAAACTGCTGCTAACATATATATGGAGACACAAAAGACCCTGGATAGGCGAAGCAATTTGCAACACCACAAAACCCGCCTTTAATGTGTTACAAAATTCCAGAAACTATAGCATGGTATGAGTACAAAATATATTTGTAGACCAAGATAGAGATTCAAGAATTAAATCCAACTTCAATACCCACCTCATATTTGACAAAGATGCTAAGAATATGCACTGGAAAATGCATAGTCTTTTGAATAAATGATCCTACGAAAATGTGATACTTCCAAGGAGAATGAAACCAGATACCTATAGCCAAACACATAAAAAATAAATTCAAAATCAATTAGAGGCATAAATAAAATATCTGAAACTTTGAAACTACCCAAAGAAGACACAAGGAGAGTACTGTTGTACATTGCAATGGGGTAAAGAGTTTCTGGATTGAGGGCAAGATGACAGTGTAGGGTGAGGATAGGTTTAAACTGATGACAAATAATTAGCCAGAGAGGAGCAGAGAGGGCAGATTCCAGGATATGAGAGGATGGACTGACAGCAGGGGCACACCTGAAACCTCCTGGACACAGAGACGCAGTGGAGCTCAGATATCCCAGTGGCAGTCAGCAAGCAGTGATGGGTGCTCCTCTGGTGGCCAGAGCTCCACTAGCAGCCAAGTGGGAAGGGGGAGTTCACCAGGAGCTCAGCAAGTAGACCCAGGCAAAGAATCACCTAGTAGAGACAGAGTGGAAGACCCCCAGTGGGTGGTGCAGGAACAGGGTGCATTTCATGGCCCAGACTCTCACCGGTGCCACACTGGATGCCATTTTGTATATTGTGGCAAAGGCTGTGAGGCTGGAGGGGTAGCAGCAAGCTGCACGTGTGCTAAACTGGGAGTGAACTCACAGCTAAGTGCATTGCACAGGTCCCATAGGGGAAACAGCACTGGCTTGGCATTCTATGAGTTCCACCCAAAATGGGTTCATGTGGCCCTCAGATCCAACAGCTGGTAGGTTCCAGAAAGAACAACACTACAAAAACCAAAATATAGGTGTCTCCCTAATCCTGGGCACTGCTCAAACAAGGAGTGGGAGAAAGGCTGTACAGGCAGAGGTGTGGTGTGGCCACAGCATGGGATCACAGGGGCAGAGCATGGTGAACCAGGAGCTGGGGCTACAGAGAGCTGGGTGGACAAGAACCTGGGACTGAAACTCACAGGAGGGAGTGGCACAAATGACGGCAAACAATGAACCAAGCACCAAATACAATTCATAAAATCAATTTCTAGAACTGTGGGTGACACGACTTAGAAATCGGCCCTAAGGAATAGAATTTGCTAACCAGAAGTACCAAGGGCAAAAGAAGAGACAGAAGCAGAGTGAATATTACTGACGCTTCTCCTGCAAAGGAGCAAAGGCTTTTGCCAACCTCAGAGTTAACTGAGGAATATATTGAGAAGATGGGAGATAAAGAATTTTAAAAACTTTTATGATGGACCATATCAATCAGTGGACGACCTCATCGAGTGAAACTGGCAGCAATTCATAACTGGAAAACTATTAAAACCACTTAAGCAAAAAAAAAAAAAAAAGAATTTTAAAAACTTGTTACCAACAATGACAAGCACACACAGGAGCTTAAGGAATGTAAGAAATCTGTCACTCAGGAAATAGCAACACTGAAACAAAATCAAGTCGAATTATTAGAACTGAAGGACACAATGGAGCAAATTAAAAATTCAGTGGAAAGTCTCCATAATAGAATGAATGAGGCAGAAGAAAGAATCTCAGAATTAGAAGATATTTCTTATCACATTGGGGAAATGATAAAAAACCTGGAAGCAGAGATGGGTCAAGCTAAAAAAAAGCATCCAAGAATTAAGAGACACTATTAAAAGACCAAACATAAGAGTTATGGGAGTTCCAGAAGATGCAGAAAGAGAATCTGGCCTTTAAAATGTAATTAATGAAATAATAAATGAAAACGTCCTTAATACGGAGAAAGGATTGGAAAACAACATCCAGGAGGGGCATAGAATTTTCCATAGGGTTGACGAAAAGCAATCTTTACCACGGCACATGCTAATCAAGCTCTCTTCAATTGAACATAAGGAAAAGATCCTTAAATGTGCTTGTGAAAACAAATCAATTGACATATAGATGAATGGCAATCAGACACACAGCTGAGCTCCCACAGGAAACACTATAGGCCAGAAGAGAATGAAGTGACAGATTCCAGATTTTAAAAGGGATAATTGTCAACCCAGCGGAACTTATCCAGCAGTTCTTCCCTTTGTCTTTGAAAATAATATAAAATTCTTCCACTTAAAGCATTCATCTCTTCATACCTGCCATACAAATGATGCTTAAAGATGTTATCTTGGCAGAAAAAAGGGATAGCATCTACCAGAACAAAAGGAAAATGTGGAGAACATCCCAGTAAAACAACAACAGAAGACTGAATCGACCAATGAATAATCCATTGCTAAAAAGACAGAACCAAGTTACCATTTATTCGTATTAACCTTGAATGTAAATGGCTTAAACTCATGACAAGCTTCATAGATTAACAGACTGTATAAAAATAAACAGAAAACAAAAAACAAAACAAAACATCTATTTGTTGCCCTAGGAGACACATCTCACCAACAAAGATAACCAGAAACTGAAAGTGAAAGGATTGAAAAATATATTTCAGGCTAATGTAAAGGAAAAATGAGCTCGTGAAGCCATTCTTACATCAAATAATATAGACTTTGACATGAAAAACATCACCACATAATGATCAAAGGATCCATTCAGCAAGAAGATATCACCATCATAAACGCATATGCTGCAAATGCCAGAAAACCTTGCTACTTGAGACAAATATCACTGAATTCAAAGGGAGAAACAGACTCTTAGTATCTCGTTAACATTAATGGACAGATCAATGAGACAGAAGCTCAGCAAGGAAACAGCAGAGCTCACCCAGACACTAGAGCTAACGGACCTAATTGATATGTACGGAATCTCTCATCCTATAGACAGAGAACACACTTTTTTTCCATCAGTATATGGAACTTTCTCTAGGATTGAACATATTATAGGTCACAAAATAAGCCTCAGTTAATTACAAAAAAAAAATTATTCCATGCATCTTTTCAGACCATCATGGAGTGAAACTGGAGACCAATAAGTCAAAATCCCCCTGAAGACATGTGAATACCTGGAGACTGAATAATGTGCTACTAAATGAGCAAAGCGTTACAGAAGAAATCAAAGGGGAAATCTAAAAAGTGCTTGAAACAAATGAAGGCATCAACACAACATACCAAAACAGGCTGAAGCCAGTGTTAAGAGGAGCGTGCCTCTCAATCAATGCTTATGTTAAGAAATTAGAAAAGCACCAAGTAAATGAGCTAACGATATGGTTGAAGGAATGAGAGAAACAAAAGCAAAGCAATGTTGTAAAGCAGAATGCAGAGTCTTCAACCTTTCAGGGAAAATGAACTTACTATGGAGCAGTGCAGCCACTATCTCACAGGGGAAGTAAAACAGGGTTTTATAGTTCAAGTGAATATACCAAAAAACATGTCATTTGCATAAAAACAGGGTGAAAATCATGCTATATGCACAACAGCAGGGTGGTCACTAGTAGCAATCTGTTAATTTTAAAAGCAATAACATCTTGGCAGACAAAGCAAAAGTTACCAAGGTCAGCATGCCCTAAAAATAACATCAAACAGACCAGAGGCTCTCAGCTTCCCAAGAGCCTCACCCAAACTGGCACTTTAACAGAGTTCATGGTTGGTTCTGCCACCGTTGTCTGTCTTAGCTGATCTATATCAAAGCAATCCCAAGATTAGCAGGAAAAAAGAAACAACCCAAATAAAGGAAGAAATGAACCACATAGAGATTAAAAGAACAATACATAAGGTCAATGAATCAAACAGCTGGTTCTTTGAGAAAATAAAAAAAAAAATAGATTCCCCACTAGCCCAACTAATCAAAAAAAGGAGAGAGAAGATATGAATCAATAGGAGCAGAAATGAAAACGAAATATAAAAATAGATACCTCGGACATACATAGAATTTTTAGGAACAATCACAAGCAGCTAAATGCCAACAAATAAGATCTAGAAAAAATGGATAGGTTTTTGGACACATACGATCTACCAAACTGAATCATGAGGCAATTAATAACCAAAATAGACCTATAAAAAGGACTGAGATTGAATCAGTAATTAAATCCCTCCCAACCCAGAAAAGCCCTGTACCAGATGGCTTCACTGTTGTATTCTACCAAATGTTTCAAGAAAAACATACCCGCATTACTGCACAAGTTAATTCTGAACAACATAAAGAGAGGCAATCCTTCCAAACTCCTTCTATGAAGCCAATATCGCCTTAATATCAAAGCGAGATGGAGACAGCAGAAAAAGATAAGTACAGATTGATATTCCTGATGAACATAGACGCAAAAATCCTCAACAAAATACTGGCTAACAGGATTCAACAGTACATCAGGCAGATCATTCACCTGGACCAGGTGGGATTCTTCCTGCATGCAGGGATGGTTTAACATTTGCAAATCAATAAATGTGATACACCACATCAACAAATTCAAAAATAAAAGCCATGTGATCATCTCAATAGATACAGAGACAGTATTTAATAAAACCCAACACCATTCCATGATTAAAAGTCTTAAGCAAAAAAGGCATGGAAGGAACATTCTATCACACAATCAAAGTAATATATGAAAAACCCAATGCCAGCATCATACTAAATGGGGAAAGGCTAGAAGCTTTTCCACTAAGATTTGGAACTAGACAAGGGTGTTCACTCTCACCACTGCTATTAAATATAGCATTGAAAGTCCTTGCCAGAGCGATTAAAAAAGAAAAAAGAAATTAAAGAAATTCAAATCAGAAATGAGGAATTAAAATCATCCCTCTTTGCAGATTATATGATTCTCGACATAGAACCAGAAGATTCAATCAAGAGCCTGTCGGAACTCATAAGAGAATTTGGCAGAGTAGCAGGAAACAAAATTTCTGAACATAAACCAATAGCACTAGTATACACAAAAACTTCATGGCTGAGAAAGAACTTACAAGTACAATCCCCTTTAGGATAGTGGAAAGGAATCATTAATACTTTGGAATTAACCAAACCAATGATGTGGAAGACTATATGATGAAAATTACAAAACTTTTTTAAAAAGGATTGGAAGAAAACATTGAAAGACGCAGAAACTTGGCAGAAAATCTTTGGAGAAAACTTGGAGAAAATCTTTGCACATTACACAACTGATAGGGGTAAATTCCAGGATTTACAAAAAAAACTTCAGAAGAAACTCAATGACAGCAAACAACCCTGTGAAGAAAGGGGCAATGGAAATGAATACATCTTTTTCAGAACAAATTCAATAACTAATGGCCATATGAAATAAGCTCTGGTTGCTTAGCTGTCAGGAAGTTTGACCTAACTCCAATGAGACTGGCTTACATTCTAAACTCTACTAACCACACTTTGCTTGTGTGGACGTGAGAAGACACCCTCCTTTATTGTTGGTAGTCTTTCAGTAGCCTGTTATTTAACTTCATGCTGTTCTAAATTCCTGTTTTTCAGCTCATTTTATGGCTTTTCATTCAATGTGATGTATATTAACTGTTTAATAGGGACCAGATATCCAGATGTGAAGATGCAATGAAGTAGACATCTCTACTTTAAAATCAAAGATGTCCATCCCAATGAAATTGTCAATATCTTGACAATTGGATGCTGGACTGTCAGCCATTGTCCATACCTATAATGTCAGGATATACTTAAATAGCAGAATGATGGAGTTAGGACTGTTTGTGAAGGGCTATTCTAGTGTAACAATACAGTGCGGGGGTTGGGGAATCAGTGGGTGGTGAGAGGATTTGGGGAGAGGGTAAGGGAAATCCTAAATCCTAACCAAAAAAAAAAAAAAGATTTCTTCTATTGCACTCTAAAATTAAATATACTAAACAAAAGCAGAAATAGTAAACTGGATTTCAAAAAAACTGAACAGCTTCTGTGAAGCAAAGAAAACTACAGAGTCTAGAGAAAACCACAGAATAGGGGACCATATGTTCAAGCTACACAACTGGCCAAAGGAGCTAACATCCAAAACACGTGATTAACTTAATAGCAAAAAACCTTAAACACAACTAAAAGTGTACAATAAATATGAGCAGAAATGTCTCCAAGGAAAATGGAAATGGTTGGTAAGTCCATGGGGAAAAAATATGCATATCACTCATCACCAGGGAAATGCATAGCACAACTGCAGTGAGATATTGCCACACTCTTGCTGTACTGGCAATTACCATAAAGACAAAAGAAAGGTTTTGCAAAGCATGTGGAGAAAAGAGAGTCCCTGGGCAGTTAGTGGAAATGCAGATTACTACAACCACTGAAAAATTGTACAGAGGTATTTTTAAAAATTTTTAAAAAATATTTGCTATTTCTTTGAAAGACAGTATTACAGAGAGAGCAGGAGAAGCCGAGAGAAGGTCATCTTCTAACCACTGGCTCACTTCCCCCGCTGGCTGCAATGGCTGGGTTTGCTCCAGGCACAGATCAGGAGCCAGGGACTTCATCTGAATTACCCATGTGGATGACAGGAGCCCAGGCACTTGGGTCATCCTTTCTGCACCCCCAGGACATTGAAGGGTGATGGATGGAAAGTGGAGGAGTGGAGACTCAAACTGGCATCTCTGTGAGGAACCAGTATGTCAAGGCAATGGCTCAACACATTATACTACAATGCTGGCCCATGGAATGTCTTCAAAATATCCAAGGGGAATGAAATAATATTGTACAACAAGCATCCACACCCATGTGTCTATGGCAGCATTGCTCACAGTAGTCAAGAAACTAAAACTTTCTATGTGGCCTGCCACAGACGAATAAATGAAGTGATATACATATATATATATATATATATATATGTGCATAATGAAGTATCGTTCAGTCTAAACAAGGATGGAATTACATCATCCATAGCAACATAGATGGGACTGGAGGTCATTATATACAAGCGAAATAAGCCAAACACAGAAACAAATATTAGACAGTCTCAAATATGGAATCTAAAAAGCAGACAATCTCGACAAAGCTAAAATGACAGTGATGGTTACCAGAGTTGGTGAGGGAAGTCGGGAATGAAGAATGGAAAAAAAAGTTCAATAGGTAGTAAGGTTTGTATAAATAAGAGTAAGAAATTCTGGGATTTTGTTATGTAGTAGGGTGACTATAGATAAGGTTTAAAAAACCCAAAAAACTAGAGTATAGCATTTTAAATGTTTTCATCCTAAAAGATATGTTATACGCTTGAAGAATTTAAGTAATTTACCTTAGCTGGGTACTACACAGTATCAATTGTATCCCACAAATATATTTTCATTAAAAAGCCCCATGCAATGCTTAAATCACTTGTAAAAAGCTGCAAGAAAATCCTTTTGAGTGTTCAGTGGTATTGCATGAAACCTGTAGATTAAATTCCTGTGGCATTGACAATTTGGAAAATGCTGAAATTCAATAGTTTGTGAAAAATGAATCATCAGGCGCACTCCTATATTTGACAGTACAGAATATCATGTTATTGCTAATGCTAAGCTTGATTGTTTAGTTAAGATGGATTCTGCCATTGTTTTTACATGTAACAGGATTACTTTTTCCATCCTATTATTTACTTTTTGAAAAGTGAGCCATGAAGGTGATTCACACTTAATAAAAATCAGTTTTCTATGATGGGAGGGATAGCAAAAAACGTGTAGACATATTTAAAATCAACACCATGGGGGCTGGCACAGTGGCTCAAGGGTCAATTCTTCCACATGCTAGTGCTGCCACCACATGTGGGTGCTGGTTCATGTCCTGACTGTTCCACTTCCAGCTCCCTGCTTGTGGCCTGGGAAAGCAGTTGAGGACGGCCCAAAGCCTTGGGACCCTGCACCCATATGAGAGATCCAGAGAAGGCTCCTGGTTCCTTACTTCATCTCTGGCTTTTGTAGCCATTTAAGAAGTCAACCAATGGCATGCAGAATTGTCTCTCTTGATCTCTCCTCTCTGTAAATCTGCCCTTTCCAATAAAAATAAGTTTATTATTAAAAAAAATCACCACCAAGATGCCAACCCTAAAATCAACAATGTCTACTGAGAACTCTGGTCCATTTTATTGGAGGGTTTTAAAAATATATTTATTTCTTTTTATCAGAAAGGCAGATTTATTCAATGGTTCACTCTCCAAATGGTTATAATGGCAAGGATGAGCCAATTTGAAGCCAGGATCCAGGGGCTTCTTCCAGGTCTCCCATGGGGGTGCAGGTCCCAAGGGCTGTCCTCCACTTTCCCAGGATATACTTAGGGATATTTTTTCCCTGGGATATATACTCAGGGATCTGGATGGGTCATGGAACTTCTGGAATATGAACTGATGTTCATAGGGGATCCCAGTGCTTGCAAGGTGAAGATTTAGGCATTAAGTCATCAAGCTGGGCTCATTGTATGGGGCCTGGAAGATTATTTTAAACATCAAGATCTAGGCTATGTATTGGTTCATTGCTACAGAGGATCTACTGTTGTGGAGATAAACGAAAATCAACAAAGTTATTACAAGCAAGGCTTGTCTACCCAAAGTTTGTTATAGTGAGGGAGTCACCCACCATCACTTGCATTTTGACAGAGGTTCAAAGGCAAGGAGGATAAAAGGAACGGCTTCAGGTGTGCCTGGACAGACTCTACACCAATCGTCCTGAGGGAGTCGTAGACAGTAGCATAAGGAAGAGCGGGAAACCCTTCATGACTGATGACGGGTGAATGGTTTGACTTTATCCTAAAATGGGAGTGTGGGAAAGAAATGAGGGAAGCTGCTGTTATTAATCAGGCCCTGGCATTTTGAAGGTGTCTCTTTACTTGCGTAGTTTGTTAGAAGTCTGAAGTCCAGTAAGTTCAGTTCTAGACAGTGGACCAATTTTCTCAGCTAGTTATCGTTGAAAATGAGTCTGTTTCCTTAACTGGTTGCCACAGATTGTAGGTCTGTCTTATTGTGGATGTGTGGTCGTGTCTCTTCCGGTTGTATATTCAGTTCTCACTGCTTCTGAGAAAGGTATGCAGCAGGAGATGTGTGCTTTTACAGTGTGTAAACACACAATTATGCTTACTTAGAAATCCATATGTTGATAAAATAAATGTGAGTTCACACTGATATCTTTAGTTCTCACTGAGCACGGAAGAGTCCATTCTATTTTCTTCCTCTTTGCTTTTGTGTAGCTACTTTCTCCAGCTGTGAGAAACCTGGATCTCACCTATTCTGTGTACGTTCAGCAGAACCTCATGTATGCATGAAGTTGTTTCTCAATTCCTAAGCCATATCTTTGGGGGAAAAACAGCTTTTACCGAGTGTAGTGTTTATGAATAGTTCATTTCATTATCTACTTAGGTTTAAAGGAATTAGTCAAAACACTGCCTTTAACGTTGCTGAAGTCAGCTCCTTTCTTCCTATGCCCACCCCCTGCAGTGTGGCTGTGTTACATATTTCTAGTACAGGTAGAATGATTTTTTTTTCTCTTTTTTGGATTTCCTCCATCTTAGGCTCTTAAGACATTTGGCTGCCTTAAAAAAAAAAAAAACAGATTAAGATAGAGTAAAGTTAATTTTTTGCTGCTTATAATTCTATGCATTTGGCGATGGCTTTGTGGTATCACAGAATCTTAAGAATAAATGATCATCTGCAGCTTGTTGTCATAGTGTCCCTTTGTTCCTAAACTTAAATATCTAAAAGTTGAACCTCTTATTGTGTTAAATAATTCGAAGTTAACATTGTGATTATATGGGGATTTAAGATTCCAGAGACGTTATTACAATCGTGTTCATTTCATAGTAACAAGCTTAGCTTTCCAATATAGAAATGTGTCATGTGATGGCAGGTAGAAGAAAAGGAAGAAAATGAAGTAAGATAATATAAATGTATACTAAGAAATACAAGTGGCAATCCCGCGATTACTTAGCAGTAGACTTCTGTTGTATACAGCAGCTAATGCCCAGTCTGCTAATCTCATTTATTGGGGTTGTGTTTTTGTGTTCTGTGTATTAGTTGCCAAGGATCAGAGAGGAAAAAAAAATAGCAGGAGGGGGATAAAGGGAGGGAGAAGGGAAAGAGGAATGGGGAACCACTATGCTTCTAAATCTGCATTGTGGAAAATGTGAAATCTAATCAATTTATTGAAATTAAAATTATACTGCTAAAAACAGCACATATGTGAGAAACTGATGCTATGTGTTCTTGCCTGAATCTTCTAGACTTGACTTTACTATCTGTCTTCTCCTAGCCTCCAGTGAGCACCCAGTGGGTCCTTGTGTATCTGACTTCCCCCTCATCTCTATTAGGGTCCTGGTGTATCTGTCCTCTCACTGTATTATTATTAGGGTCCTGGTGTATCTGATTTCTCACTGTATTATTATTAGGATCTTGGTGTATCTGAATTCTCACTGTATCACTGTTAGGGTCCTGGTATGTCTGGCTTCTCACCTTTTTTTTCAATAAAATGTTTTATTGATTCTTTTTTTTTAATTATTGATTACATTGCATTACGTGACACAGTTTCATAGGCTCTGGGATTCCCCCAACCCCTCCCCAAACCCTCCCCCGATGGTGGATTCCTCCACCTTGTTGCAGATCAAATTCAGTTCAGATTCTTTCATTGCAAGCATATACCAAGCAAAGAGTCCAACATCTAATTGTCCAGATACATTCAACGGTTTCTTGGGGAGATCATCTCTGGTCTGTAGGTAGAGCTGGTAGAATATCGTCCTGATCAATTAAAAGCCCCAACATAACATCAACAACAATTTACAACATTATGGAATTAATTGTCACGGTATTGAGTAACCAATATGTTAAAAAATGCAAGTTCTTAACCACATCCTGTGACTACTTCATTGACATTTCGATTTTAGTTTATATACAACCAGCTTCCATACACCGTAAAATGGCTATAGGGTACTATTCAGCTGTCTTGTGTCTATTCTCATTTTAGTATTTAGCAGTCTATAGCATTGAAGCATAATTCTACTGAACTTGGCAGATTTTAGGACAGTCCAAACTGGCTTGTAACTCTAGCAAGGTATATGTCAACAGTTGACGTGTAGAATTGTTTTAGGAGGGTGTGCAGAGAAATCTTCCATTCCCCAGTGAGGAGTATCTAATCTCTGTGTCCTACCTAGTAAGGTATATGTGAATCCACGCTGTCCGTTTCCTGTCTGGTTCTAAGCTTTTCTTATTGTTCTCTGTCTATCTATTCTAATTTTATTTGTTTGTTTGGTTAGTTTTTTTTTGTTTGTTTGTTTTTTTGACTTCTCACCTTTAAGGATCTTTCCTAGAAGCTTGTAGCTTGGAATGCGAAGACTCAGAATCTTATGCATTTATATTTGGTTACAAGGTCTTCAGTAAGGTTTCCAAGTTCTTGCTATGACTAAATACAAAACAAAGTCATTACTACTCCAAGCCCACAATTATTTGGTTTGGGCAATAAAAATTTCTGTGACTTGTTTTTTTAAATTGATTTGGTTGAATCACGTACATGATCTTGTCAGAAACCAAAATATCAATTTATTTCAACTAGAATACATTCCTTTGTTTCTGCCAACTTTGTCCAGAGATGGGCTCCTGAACACTCACTGGCACTGGTTTCTGCTGCCGTCACTCTCACTTGGACTTTGATGCTGAGGGGGAACTCGGAGATCTAAAACACCATTTTTGACTCATCACACTATGATTTCACAACCAGAATTCAAGTTAATTTTGAGGCATATCCAAAGGAAACAAATGCTTAGTGGAGGAATAAAGCTAAATTTTTAAGACAACAATAATTCTCAGATGAGGTATAGCCTGTTTGTTATTTATACAATTATTGTCTTTCCATGTCATAATGAATTGAAAGTCAGCTGCTTTGATAGGCCAGAATCCAAATGGGCGAACATTTTTTTCCTTTTTTTTTTAAAATGATATCTATGTACAACAGCAAATTATTTATTTTCAGACGGAATTTAAGTTTCATCACCTAAAAATAATTCTTAGCACATGTATTTGAAAGTCAAGTGTGAATAAACTGGAATGACAAAAAATTTAAAACTTCTTCATTGTTTTAGCTGAGTTATGCACATATAAGATAAGAGTATTCATTGGAGTATTTAAAATTAAGACTCACAAATTATGCCTCAAATTATTATTAATGTTTGCTTCACTATTGTGAAAAAATGATTTCAATATTCAATATTCATCTTATAATTCAAATAGAATATCAAGAAAATGGTGCATGCTATTATTAAAAATATTTTTGTTGTACACATCCTTTTAGATGTTTATAGAAAAATGAGAAATGTGTTTATATCATGTTTTTATTATTTCCATTTTAATAAAGTTTAACCTATTTATAGAAATTGTCTTATATCAATCTTAACAGATTTGCCATGAATTTAACATTCTCTACTAAGGCAATGATAAGTATGGTGTTCATGGTGTTATACATTTTTTTTTAATCCTTCCCTCACTCTGATCACCCATGTGAATAATTTCAAATCCATGAGCACTGGTTCTAGTTCTATATGCTCACCTCTAGCTCCCTAAGCCTGGGAAAATAGCAGAAAATGGCCTATGTGCTGGGCCCTTCCATTTACATGGACATGAAAATTCTAGCCTCTGGTCTTGGCCTAGAAAATTGTGTTCATTTGGATAGCGAGCTTTTGGATAAAAAGTCTGTCTCTCTTTCTCTCTCCCTGTCTGTAATTTTGCCTTTCAAATAAGCAAATAAACAAATCATTAAAAAGTCCTCGAGATATGCTTTAATCATCCTTGTGTTTGAAAGCAAATTTTGTCTTCTAAATTTTTTGTATTTTTTTTACTGTTATTATTATTGTCCATGATAAGGTTTTATAGGTTTAGGGAATCCCCCTTCACCTCTTCTTCCTCCCTCCTACCCCATTACTACAGCGGTATAATCCTTCAGCAGCAGTCACAAGTCCAACATTCTGATATTTAAGTGTATCATGGCACAGTAGGTACTGGCAATGGTAGAAAACCTAGTATTGTATTACCAAGGTAATTTAATGGTTTAATTGGGCATCAATTTGCAAAAGGACAAATATTATATGTTCTCTCTGCTACAAAGCAACATTCACACAAAACACAAAACAAATAGATATATAGGTAAACATGTATAATGCAAATACTATCATAGATTAACCATATAATGGAGACTAGTATGTGGAACTTAAGATATGTTGCAATATGCACCTCTACTTCTGAATTAAAGGTGGACTCCCAATGTCTTCTAAATTTTTAAGTTTACTTAAGAGTCAGAGAGAGACAGTAAGACGAGGGCTGTCATTATCAGTTGACTTACAAAATGCCCACACCAACAGAAGTGGGGCAGGGCAGAAGCCAGGAACTGGAAATGCTATCCAGGTCTTCCCTATGGGAGACAGGAAACCAATCACCAGAGCTGTTACCACTGCTTGAACAGGAAGCTGGAGCTAGCAATACCCAAGATCTTCAGTGTGGAACGCAGGTGTGTCATTCGTTCATCATGCTGAGTGCCTGCTGCCCATGCTGTTTGTTGGTTCTTTGAAAGACGGTCACATGAGAAAAATTGAAGTCCTAGTTCAGTAATAGGAAGTACATCATACATTCAGATTTTTCTTACGTCTCTTGAAAAGTTTTATCTTAACTGGGTTCCCCATCTCTGAGCCTTGGTTTAACTTCCTTCTATAAAGAACATATATAATATCAAAATAAGTTTGTTGTGAGAACATGTGCAGCATAATCATGGGAGTGTTTACTCTGGTTTTCATTTTTAACACCCTGCGACTGTCACAAAAATCAGAGCAGTAACTGATTAAGGAAAAGAGAGCTTTGACGTAATGATTCTGCTAGGTGGGTTAATGATTTTTGGGCGATGCTGGTGTGGAACTAGAAAGCATGATTAAATGTGCTCCGACTGAATAATCTATCAGCATTTTCCAAGGTAATGATTCTTTGAAATATGGCAAATCATGGAGGATATTAATGGCTTTTTATTAAGAGTGTGAAAGGATTATGTGATTTCCCAATTCTAAGGCTATATTAGCATTTATTAAAATAGCAATATTTCTTGTTAATAGTAAGAATAATTACCAATAAGGATAATAACAAAATCATAATGAAAGATAATTGTCATTTTGCAATAATAGAGACAGCTCGATAAAATGAAAAACATATGGGTTTTTAGATTTGAAAAAAAAAGTTACTTCTCAGTGTTTGTGAGGAGTTGGTTCCTGGATCCTATACAGATATCAGAACCAAGGCCACACAAGTCTTTTGTAAAATGATGTACATAATATCTGCTTAGAACCGATGTACATTCTCTTGTATAAGTTAAATTATCTCCAGATTATTTATCCTACCCACTGCAATGTAATGCTATCTAAAGAGTTTTTATATACTCTTATTTACACACATTTTCAAGACAAACATATTCATTGTAGTTCTTTTTTTATTGTAGTTCTAAGTATACATTTTTAACTGCTTTCTGTTAATTTACAGATACAGAACGCATGAATATATTGTACAAATTACGCTCACATGCACATCCAAATTTCCACTTACGAATAGTTTCTCTGAATCTTGGTTTCCTTATCTTTACCAAAGACGAGCAAAAGCCAGAATTGTTTTAACAGTAACAGCCAATATGTATCTCTTTCAGTTACTGTACCATTCAGTGTTTAAAATTCCCTCAATGGCTGTCTATGGTGACTACGAAGGCAATATCTTCTGTTTATATAAATACTCTCATCAAAAATGTAGGCAGAGACTTTCTCATGTTCATCATTCTTTCATCAAATGTATTCACTCACTCCACTTGCTCATTCCAACGTTCATCATAATGAGCTAGGCAACAGGAACAATCAGCTGGAGAAACCAACACAACTAACCACAGTGCAAGGTAAGACAGGCAGTTACTGAAACAGCAACCATTAATAACCAGGTTAGGATAGAAGGACCGCATTAGGAAATGTATCAAAGGCAAGTTGAAATGTAAGACTTATCATGGATGATGAATATGGTTCTTAACATTTGAAAAGTTTTAGAGAGGGTTTAAGACTGCTAAACCAACACGATGATCAAGTTCAAAGTTGCATGTGGAAGTTGAATAAATTGGTGAATATCATGTGATCCAGTCTTCAGGCAAACAGACACTAGTGGCAATAAGAAAGTAATTCCAATTTTTAATTGTGCCTCTCGAAGAACATCAAAGGGTACACAATTTAAAATTTATTTCTGCCATTTATTCCTTTCATTCCGTATTTCTTACCCCCTCCTGCTTTCCCTGAAGCATCTTTTCAAGTGTCTCCTTGTTCACACAGCATCAAAATACACTTCATCCCAAGGGTCGTTCCCATTCCATTTCCTTTACTGCATTTCTCCTTGCTTTTATCTCTTGGAGGAGTTACTCTTGACATGATTCAACTTCCCTGTTCTGATTTTCCCTCTGCTGATGAGCATGATCTGCATAATAAGGTCCAAGAAACAGGGCAGGGGTTCTCACCCAACGGGTTCAAGGATAGGACTGCATTTCAATATCAGTGGTTTCTCTTACCATCCTATGCATTTTAATTTCAACATTTAAAAACACGATTTGGAGAGTCATCCATCGATTTCTTTCTAGACTCTAGGAGGTCCATTGCACAAAACAGGATAAGAGTCATGGAACTGAGGGAAACGGGGGAAGCACTAACAATGGCACCCGATGTTTCTGTCCCTGATTTCATCTGGAAGTCCTTTGTGGATGTGTGGGGAACGGTGAGCTGTCTGCGTGGTCAAAACACGGTGTGAGGATAAGACATGCTAGAGAGTGTTTGATTTCCAGGCTAGCAGAAACAGAAATGACACACAAAACACGAAAAAGAGCCATGGCATGCAATGCTTTGCATACACAGATGCATTGCTCTTTGCAAAAACACAAAGAACTCCGCTTTCTGTTTTTCTTTCTCCTCTTAGCTTATTCCAGTACTCTTCTCATTAGTTTTCCCAGAATTATCTACAATGGAAATCTAGTGAAGAAATATTCAAACTTACTGAAACTTCTGATTTCCAAGCAGATGAGTTCCGACCCCAAATTAAACGGAAATCAACTGTCACAGTTCAAATATTTCCCAGCAGTTACCCATCCATCTAATTCTCTTCCATTCTCTCCGTGCACTCTCCCTATTTCTAATACCTGAGCTAGAAATCTTCAAGGGAGTAGATTTCTGAAAGACATTCCTGGAAGCTTTTACTGCTGCTGAAAATTCAACCCACCTGCCACCAGCTGTGTGACAGCTTAAATAGCGTTGCCAGGCCCGAGGTAGTTCAGAGTGTTTGCGAATATATTATTTTTGACAGGTTCTTCTTCCAATTAAGGACCACACAAAACTCTCCACTCACAGTTAAAATTCCCAGCAGTGTGATCCCTTGAGTAACTAAGGAGTTTTACAGTGAGGGAAAAGAAAAGTGAAAAGTCTGCGGGTTTTCAGGGGGATCGAGAAGGGACTTAAATCAGCCCTAGCTCATTTTTTTTACATTAGTGACCCAGTCTTCAGGGGCAGCATCAGTTTCCAATTTGCTTTGTCATCTTCTGCCATCAGCTCCCTGGCATTGGCAAACTATCCCATAATTCCCAAACTTTCACTTTTGTTAGAGCAGCAACATTCTAATTATAAACATGAGACAGGATAGAGTAAACTACATTTCATCTTTTCAGTTGAGAATGGATGGAATGTGATGTCCCTTTTAATGTAATGACCACTTAGAAATCAGGGTATTATGTGAAAACATGGGGATAATATAAATATTTTCAGTTATATCCTTAGGTGTACAGTCATGGATCAATGATGGTTGATTTTCTTTTTTGAAACTCAGCTTCATTACAATGTCAATATTGATGAATGGTGTTGCTGACCAGTGATTATACCAGCTGGCCTGTATTCTAGTACCAATAATAAGAATTTTGAAAACATTATTGACTGGTTAGTATGTGTCAACTATTTCCTACGTGTTAATCCATCTAATATCCCCACAGACCATCTTCATTAGGTACTAAGATGGATATAATGTAAAGAAAATGATAAGTAAGTTTATACATAAACTGATGTAAACTAGTATAAGGTTCAAGCTGGATTGGATTCAGGAACTCTGCACTTGGAGACTATATACAATTTGTCCTGTTGTGTTCATAGGGATGCCATATTTGGATAAACTGTCCTGCTGCTGTCCTGGGGTTACTAATATATGTTCAACGTATCTATTTGGGAGGTAGAAAAGAGACACAGAGAGAGAGACACACACAGTTCCTACTTGTTGGTTCATTTCCTAATGGCTGCAACAGCCAGAACTAGTTGGGACCAACGTGGATGGTACAAGCCAAATCACTTGAACCATCACTGCTGTCCCCAGGATCTGGACTGGTGGGAAGCTGCATCCAGGAATCAGAGCTAGAAATCAAACCCAAAGATACAATGTGGGATATGGACATTTCATGCTGCTTCCTATTAACACATTTGAACAAGGGTCTCATATTTCCAATGTGTATCTATCTCCACAAATTATATAGTAAGTCTTGCTCATATAATTCACCTTTTTGTTGCGTTGGCCATATCTCACTATTTCACAGAAACATGAGCAGACTCCACTGTCTCCTTAACTGCTTCTGAGTTCTTGTTTTTCCTGGCCTTAACCGAAATCTGCCTCTCACTATGAAACATCACTGTCCTGAAGCTGTCAAGCACCTTATTTGTTACCTATGAGAATATTGAGAGTCTAACTTCAGCCTTCTCATTGTCACCTTGAAACATTTCTTTCAGCCTTTTGTAACATAATTCCTGCTTTCTGGAATACCAAATGCTCTACCAACATCCCCATCCTAGTGCTGATTGTTAAACA
This sequence comes from Ochotona princeps, assembly GCF_030435755.1. Lineage (NCBI taxonomy): Eukaryota > Metazoa > Chordata > Mammalia > Lagomorpha > Ochotonidae > Ochotona > Ochotona princeps. The sequence goes on from NC_080852.1 coordinate 5,807,775, forward strand.
TTGTGTTTAGAGTCTGCTGTGATAGCCCAGTGGCTGAATCTTTGCCTTGCATGTGTTGCGATCCCAGATGGGCACCAGTTCAAGTCCTGGCTGCTCTACTTTCCATCCAGCTTCCAGCCTGTGGCCTGGGAAAACAGTAGACAATGGTCCAAAGCCTTGGGCCCCTGCACTCCCACAGGAGACCTGGAGGAAGCTCGTGGATCCTGGCTTTGGATCAGTTCAGTGCCGGATGTTGCAGCCACTTGGGGAATGAAACAGCAGATGGAAGATATTTCTCTGTGTCTCTCCCTCTCTGTAAATTTGATTTTCTAATAAAGATAAATCTAACAACAAGAACAAAAACCTTGTGTTTCTTTTCCATTTTTTCCTGTATCTATGGGACCATGTCAAAGCCTCTTCAACATGTCAGTGCCTTTAGCTTTGCCACAAGGTGTGTGGTTATTATGGAGTCTTCCAGCTCCTTGTTCCTAAGCCTTGGTATTGTCACATTGACAACTGCAAATGTTGTACGCTGAAGCTAGTTATTACTGGAAACTGAATCACCACCTACATCACTGATTCATACATGTTACACCTTCATTACTGCCCTCAGTCCTTCTGGCTCAATTTTTGATTTGCTCTTCCTGCATTACTTTTTGACTATGCCTGAGGCCTCCCATTCTTTCAACTTCTGTTTTCCCTTTTACCTCTGCTCCTTTCTTTCTTTTTTTTTTCTTTCCTTAGTCATTCAAGACACCATGAGCTGCTATTCCCATACATGCTGTGAATTCCTCATCCTGCAGCACTTGAATTGTTTTCTTCATATCCCTCTGGCAAAACCTCACTTTATAGTCATACCAACTGATGCCTGTTTCTGGACCTATAGTGTAAAAGGCAAGAGATACTGGATGCTGATCTTGGTAAGGAAGCTTTGAGTCATGACACACACCTGGTGGTCAGTTACTAGGAGCTCATCACCTTGCCAGTCAGTCCTGTAGGACTTGTTCAGTACATTTGTTCTTGGGCTGAGTTTCCTAGCAGTGTTGTGTGAGACAAGAACTCCAAGCAGGTGATGGGCAAATAAATGAGAGAAGCAGGATAGGACATGGGAAGCAGAGAGGCAAGGACCTGGGTTCCTCTGGTCTCTAACCATCATCTCAGCCTGCAGGAGACTGCAACAGAGCTGGACTATTGGGGCAAGGACAAGAGCTTCCTCCACCAACTTATCGTCAGATACCTGTCCTCTGAGAGAGGGCAGGGACTATGCTCCCAGGAGTTTGTGAGCAAGATGGCTGCCTGCGGCTTAGGGCAGTTCCTAGAGAAATATGTCCGCTGACACATCAAGCAGCAGAGAGATGAACAGAGTACTCAGCACAGAGAATCGCCCTAGTATGATTATTTCAAATCTTTCCCATTTTCCTTTTACCTATCACAGTGCCATCCCAACACTTAACCTCTGCCAACATGAAGCCATTTTACCTTTGTCACCTTCTCTTGGAATGGTATGACCTAATTTCAGTAATCTGATGTGTGTGTGTGTGTGTGTGACAGAGAAAGAGAGAGAGAGAAAGAGAGACATCTGTCTCTTCAACCAAACTTATGCACCAAGAGATCAGGGATAAAATATGTTTGCCCATCATTTTTCTCTTGGATTTCGATCAGTGATAGGTGTGCCACCTGAATAATGAATTGGCTAAATTTATTTATTTACCATGAACCAATGACCATATGGGATACCAGCACTTGTAGGTGGGGTATTAGTCAGCTGAGCCATTATGCCAGGATACATGTTATCAGGAAGCTGCCACTGGCGATAAGGCTGGAATTTGAGCACAGGTGCACTTTGGTCTGAGTTGTAAACATTTCAAGTGGGGTCTTAACTCCTGAAGAAAACATGAATGATTTAATTGACTTTCATATGTATAGAACCTCTTATGTGCCATTCTTTATTCCAAATGATTTATGTGTATTAAATATTCAGTGTTCATCACAATTAGCTAGGTACTATTATTTTCTCCATGCCACAAATAAGAAGGCAAGGACATGTCCCAGTTCACATGGTTGAGAAGAATGATTCCTGTGATTTTAGTATAAAAAGTCTGACTTCGTAGTTCCCATTCTGATTGTTAGGAAACAGGTGCAGGAGAGAGAGAGAGAGATGAAAATTCACAGCCACATTGGGTTTATTATCAAAGAGAAAAAGAAATCCACAGTGTGACCCATGTAGATGGACAAACACCTGCCAGGGGCCCAATCCTTCAACAGGCTGGATGCTGGTTTATTATTTGTTTGTTTTACAATTTGTGGTCTTGAGGATGTTCCTAAGAGCGTGTGAATTCCAAGAAAATAGAAGAATGGACAGGGACCAGATTAGCAGACTTACTTTTTGTGGACATTTCAACCTTGATAGGTCTTACTTTCTCGGGAAAAAAAAAAAAACCACAGAAGTGGGGTAGAAGGCAGGCTAGACTGGTCATTTGAAATGCAATGGGAGGGCCTGGCACAGTAGCCTAGCAGTCCATGCCTTGCACGTGCCAGGATCCAATATGGGTGCTGGTTCAAATCCTGCAGCCCCTCTTCCTGTCTAACTCTCTGCTTGTGGCCTGGGAAAACAGTTGAGGACTACCCAAAGCTTTGGGATTCTGCACCTGCATGGGAGACCTGGAAGAGGCTCCAGGCTCCTGGCTTTGGACAGGCACAGCTTTGGTCTTAGTGGCTGTTTGGGAGTGAATCAATGGACAGAAGATCCTCCTTTCTGTCTCTCTTCCTCTCTGTATATCTGACTTTCCAGTGAAAATAAATAAACGAATCTTAAAAAAGAGAGAGAGAGAGATGCAATGGGAGTCCCTGGTGGGAGATTTTGTACTTACAAGCCCGAGGACATAAGGTTCAACCTTGTGTCCTTGCTCCTTCCAGTGATCCTATGTACAGTACCAGAATATACAACCTGAAGGATGCAATGAATAAAACACAGACAAATGGAGGGAGAAAAAAGAGGGGTGGAAGAAAATAGAATGGAAAGCAGAATATGACAGGAAAGAGGGAAAGAACACAGAGGAAATAAGGTAGGAATTTATAGCCAAATCAAATTCATTATTAAAGAGACATAATTTCAGCAGGTGGCCAATTATCAGTGTATAAATGGATCAAGCACATGCAGCTGCCCAGTCTTTCAGCAGGTTGGATCTTTAAGGGTTTTGATGTGTTTGGAGGGTGGAGGAGTTCGGAGGGATGGCAGAGTGGATGGAAATGAGCTAGCTTTCCCTGGGAATTCCAAACTTGATATGCCTTGCTCCCTGGGACCTAGGTGGTAGGATAGGAATACAGAGGGTGGAATAGACTAGATTGAGCTTTTGAAACCCTGGGTGAGTCCTGGTGAAATGGTCTTTTATAGTCTAGGAACTGTAAGGGCTGAGAAGCCAGAATAACTGGAGCTTGTATCTTTGCTCCATCAGTCCTGACTCAGTATAGTGGGAAGACAGGGAGATGGGTCACTGGTATCTTTCTACCTACTTCCTACTGTGTGATGTGGTCAGGAGCTTATGAACATGTGTTGTTCTAATTTCCCTTTGCTTAACCAGTCTGCTTGACCATGTATCAAGTTTCTCTGGTTCACAAGTTTGTTGATTGTGATAAAGGTGTTCTTTACCAAATATATAGTTGCCATTCCTGAATACTTAGTTATGCCTCCTGTCACACGACATGTCTTCTAGCAGTTGTAGTCATGCTATGGGCCCTCCAGATGACTAACTCTATTTACAGCAGTGACAGTACTAAAGGGGAAGCAGCAGTTCCACAGAGTAAAGGCATCTGTTTAAAAATGACTGGATGCACAGTGCATCTCAAACTGTGGAAGAGAACAGAAGACTAATCCTGTACAAATTGGGACCTCAAGAAATCTGGATGGGAAATTCATAGTCACTGATGTTTGAAAGGAAACAGGATGCTTCCGTTCGAACTCCTCAGTGGCATCTGACTCATTTTAGACTGTTATTGAAAAATGTTTTTTTCTTTCCAATAAGGGCTCCCTAATTAATGAGTCTATTGTTATGGATTTTTAAGGTCAAAATTAGAAACTGAGAGCAGATACATTTGATATGTTCTGGCTCCTTAAACAGGCTGGTTAGAGGTTTGTTTACTTACATTTCCTCTGTGACAAATGACTCAAGTTGTTTAATCATCATACCACTGTAGGATGAATTTCTGTGTGCAAGAACATTTTCCTCCACATATTATAAGTTCTTTAATTTATACATAAAAGTGGTGGAAAGAGCCTGTTGTAGATTTCCAAGCCATAATGTGGGAGTCACTGTGCATGCACAAATCCCATTATTTGATAATAGGAGTTGTCCACATACCTTCTGCCCAATCCGTCCAATGCTTTGAAATATTGTAGTTGATTTTCATTTCTTGTTAAATCTGTTTGGCAGAATTGTCAGTGCTACAGTGCAACCCACAAACAGAAGCACAACTCTGATAAAGAATACACAGGTGGCAAAACCAGTCATTAATGGCACCATGTAAGTAGAAACCTTCAACAGCAGGATGTCAGCTGGGAAGTTTATCCAAACCTAGTGCAAAAGTAAAATATTTCAACTTGGATTGGGTATTGCTTCACACTTTTGGCAACTCCTACATAGTGCTTCTTATCAGGAGGCAATTATACTTTCTACAGAACATTTGGAAATATCTAGAGACACTGCTGATTGTCACAACTGAGTTATGCCACTCATCATGTGTCAGAGGCCAGGAACACACCTATCCATTCTACAGTGCACCAGAAGAGACCCCAGAGAAGTACTTATAATAAAAATACAGTCATGCAGAGGCTGAGAGCTCTGATCCAATGCTTTCCTAGCCAATCAACCGCAGCCATAATTGACAGGGTCCTTTTTTAGAAAACACCAATTAGGATTCACCTTGCAATCCTTATTGGAGAGCAAGTGATATAAATGTCCAGGTAACCACACAGTGTAATCCTCATATTTCTGTGTTGGCGACAGTTTTGAAGACATCTCTCTTTTTGTCTTTTGACCAGGTCAAAAGATGTACCAGTGATAAAGGGAGTAGCAAATGTTGATATTAAAAATGTGGCTTCTGGAGGAGGTTGGCTAGACTTGCATTTCAAATTCCTAAAGTATCAATTCAACAAGATGTACAGATACCCTACGATGAATGGGTTCTCAGGTACATTATAAGACAGAATGTTGACCTAGACTGTGAGAGATATGTTTGGGTCCTGCTTGGGTATCTTCTGGGATTTGAAATGCTCACAGACTCCATGGCTGTCCATGAAGCGACAAAAGTAACATAAAGCAAAAATTTCAAATGTTGAATTATGGAATAGTTTATATTTGTAATATCTATTAATATTACCTGGAATAAATGATCTAGCCTTGCCTGCATGCTCTTGAGTACAGCAGTGAGGTCCAAATGCTGTCATTATGCTACCAGGACTCTAAAAGGCCTCCTCAACATATCCATACTCCTCTGCAATATTTCTTTTTATAGATGTGTTAAAGGATGAATTAATTATATTATTATACCACAGTACATTGTGTTTAGGAGAAAATATTAATTACATTTTTAAAAGAGTTATTTATTTTTATTTGAAAGGCAGATTTTTATTGAGATATGGAAAGACAGAGATCTTTTACCTGCTGGTTCACTCTCCAAAAGTCCATAACAGCCAGAGCTGAGCTGATCAGAAGCCAGAACTCAGGAGCCTATTCCCCTGCTCAGCTGTGGGTGTAGAGACCCCCAAGCTTGGCCCATTCTCTGTTGCTTTCCCAGGCTAAGTAGAGAGCTAGATGTAGTGGAGCAGTTGTGGCATGAACCTGTGCCCCTATGGCATTCCTGTACTATAGAGCAGAGGGTTGGTTGGATGTGCTGCCCCCAAAATACTACATTTTGACAAAGCATTTTCAAATCCAAGAGTAGGTATTTGGTGTAGCATTTAAAACTCCCATCTCCCAAAGCCCTGTGCTTGGGCTGGATTCTTGGCACCATCTACTGGCTTTAGCTTTCTATGAATGCAAACACTGGAATACAGCAGCAACAAATGAGTCCTTGCCATCTATGTGGGAGACCTAGAATGTATCCCACATTCCTACCCTTGGATCCAGTCCAGCTCCAGCCATTGCAGGCATTCAAAGAATGAACCAGTCAGTGTGAAGGGAGTTCTTTCTGTCCACTTGTTGCTCTCCATGTTCACGTTTAGCCTTCACAATTATCATGAAGTTACTTTATCCTTTACTCGTCTTCCCCTCTTCCTCATTATCTTCAGCATTCTGTTATCCTTTGTCATAATCACTACTACAATATCTCACATATACTCTCCATCACTTGAATTTTCTGGGAGGCTATGGGCCCTTGCTGAAAGCAATTAGCGGCACATCAGAACTACTCATTGTCTGTGGAACTAATGAATGCCTCAATTTATAGATCAAGGACATGAAGCAGGGAGAGGCTAATTTGAAGGTAGAAGTACAGATTGGTTAATTACACCTGCTCTGCTGGAGGCACTATGCTAGTTTTTTTTTTCCCCTTCATGTATTCTTCCAATGAACTAGTGCAAAGTAACAATGAAATCCAACCATAAAGCAAAATTGTCAGAAGAAAGCAAAATAACACCCTTCAGGAAGGTGTCTCACAGAAACTACAGAATAAGTGGAAGAAAATTGCAGTAATCTCTTTTTTTCCCCTCTTCTGTTCTGAACTCTAAGACATATGCAGAGCTTGGCTGGACTGACTTTATATGTTTGCCTATTGACTCATTTATTTGGTTTTAGGCAAACCAAGAGAGATTTTGTTGGTGGTATTTCTCAATGGGGCTATGAGAAGAGACACAGAGATGAAAATGAGTGGTGATTTGGGTGAACTGGCCAGAATTCATTATTTTTCATATTGTTATGGAGTCTAGTTATTGAAGCTTAGCACATCATAAGAAAGAGAGAAAGAAAGAAAAGGGAGAAAGAAAGAAAGAACAAGAAGAAAAGAAAGAAAGTAAAGCTGAAAAGGAGTCACTGGAAGAATAAAGTGGTGAAATTGACTTGGGCAAGAGTATCATTAATTAAAATTAATATTAATTTTACTCTTGCCTCTCACCAAAATATCTAAGTGCAGACGTCTACAAAAGCCCACAAAGAGGATCAGGTTTTATTTCACAGAAGAGACAGCATCACTCACATGTGAGTGTGAGCTGCTCCACAGGGAGGAACACCCACCACGATTGGTCCGGACCCTGGCTTCGAAGAAGATGACAGCACATCGTTATGTCACCTCCAGCAGTGGAACTTGGAAAAAGAGAGTGCTGTCTCTGGGCAGGGGTGCCTCTACACGCACGAAGTTACTCAGGAATTTTATGGTGCCTCCAGAAATGCCAGGTGGAGCTTCGTATCCATGTTTTCTTTGTGTCTGCCAGCTCTCTGATGAACAGCTATATCCCAGAAAAGGGGGCATTATGGGAGATAGCTTATCTTTGGAGCATTGCAAGGACTTCCAGCTGACACAGAATGAAACATGCTATCTGGTTACCATCTAAGGGTCATCTGGAATAGGAATCCTCAAACAGGAGCTATTAGCTGGTTCTTATCAACCAATCTGGAGCCCAGCAATAGAAAAAAATCAGCTCAGAATTTATGACATAGAATAATTTTCTATGCAAGAATTTCTTACTAGAAGGTACTGGTTGACATTAGGCCTTTTAATTTCAAGTTAGGCAAAGTTAGGGGTCAATATAACAGAAAGCACGTGGAGTTAACACTTCACTAGCTCACTTCTAGATCTAGAAAGAATATTTCTAATGTACAAACATTATTAAGTGTTAATCAAGATCTCAAATTATTTTAAAACACATAGTAAACCAAGATAAAAGATTCTTTGTAACACATGCATATTAATAAAGTTGATACCATATGAAGCAAAGTACAAAATGAGGAATAATTTCAGCAAGCAAAGGGAGGGATGAGAGATTTAAGAAAAGGAAACTACTCTGTGTTAGCTGTAATGATAGATACTTGACATCGCATATTTTGCAAAACCCATAGAATTATACAACACAGTGAATCCTAAAGCAACCAATGACATTTTTGTAAAAAGAAACGCATTAATGCTAATTCAAGATATTAATATGTGTGGAAGATAGGAGCAGGATATAAGAGCTTTCCATACTTTCTGTTTGATTTATTTATAGACAAGAAATTGTTTTCAGAAATAAAACCTGTTTAGGGGCAACTATTTTGACGCAATAGTTAAGCCACTGCTTGGGATATTTGCATCTTACATTTCCAGCTTCTGTTACTGCACTTGCAATCCAGCTTCCTCCCATTGCAAGCTGGAAGGCAGCAAATGACAATGAAAGGTTGGGATCTGAGATACCTGAATGGAGTTTTAGGCATCTCTCTTTTAGTCAGTCCAGCCCTAGACCAGCCAGAGTGAGCCAGCAGGTAGAAGCTGTCTATTGTTTGCCTGTCTCTCTCTGCAGGTCTACATTCCTGGTTGATAAAAAGAAAAATAATGCATATTTAGAAAAAAAGGAAAAAAATGGATCCCATTTTAATTAAAATGTGATAATAAAAGAGTGGATAAAGAATAATAACATAAGCAAAAATACGATTTTGGTGAATGTCTTTGCCATTATGTACCCACAAGAGGAATTAATATATGTGAAAGTCTATTGTGCTGGTTAAACAAAGGTAGTCATTGTCAATGCTGTCACCATCGCTGTATCTATTTATCATCCATTTTTTTTTCAAATGCTTTAAAAGAGCAGTAGGATTATACCAGGAAGGCAAAGATTGGAAAATACTTCAAGAGAGGGAAGCAGCTGAACTGAAGGTAGGAATATACGAGCTATATCTTTACAGGGACTGAAACAGTCATGCTGTGGCACCAGGGCAGACACCTGCTGGGCTGAACAGAGATGAAGCCAGAACACAGAACTGGGATGAGGCTGCAAATGTACTGAAGGTTTTGCCATAGAATTTCAATAAAAATGATGGGAATCATGGTGTTTGTTTTAGTGGCTTTCAAAATTATTATGTTATTTGAGAGCGGGAGAGAGAGAGAGCATGAATGAGCAAATTTCTAGCACCTGGATTACTCTCCAAATGTTCACAGGGAAGAGAGTCTAAGAAGGTCTCCCAGGTAGGTTGCAAGAGCCTGGCTACTGCAGCCACTGCCTGCTTCCTTGCAGCACGTACATGCAAGTAGGCAGTGAGAACCAGGAGCAGCAATTGAACTTGAATCTAGAAAGAGAGATGGATGGAGTTCCTGGCTGCTGGCTTTAGCGTACTTCAACCTAGGCATCTCTGCTATCTCTTCCTGTTCTACCTTTCAAATAACAACTATTTTAAAGGAAAGGATAGAAGATGATAGACAGGGACATGATGGAGAAATTTAGCAGAACAATAAGGGTGGAGACGATATGATAAATGTCTCAGTTTGAGTTCCTGTAAGAATGGTAACATCAATGACAGGCACAGAAAGCACAGGCATGGTTCTCGGGGTTTAGGCCTGCCAGCAGGCTCTGAGGTCACAGAGGGAGAGGCAACGGTGTTCTTTGGCTGTAAGAACCACCGGAGACAAACTGGTGAGGAATGTCTGCCTTATTATGCATAGGTTATAGCTTTTTTTTAAAAAAAAAGATTTATTTTATTTTTTATTGCAAAGTCAGATATACAAAGAGGAGGACAGACAGAGAGGAAGATCTTCCGTCTGATGATTCACTCCCCAAGTGACCGCAACCGCTGGTGCTGCGCCCATCTAGTAGCCAGGAGCCAGGAACTTCTTTCAGGTCTCTCACAGGGGTGCAGGGTCCCAAGGCTTTCACCATCCTCAACTGCTCTCCCAGGCCACAAACAGGGAGCTGGATGGGAAGTGGAGCTGCCGGGATTAGAACTGGTTCCCATATGGGATCCCCGGCATGTTCAAGGCAAGGACTTTAATTGCTACGCTATCACGCTGGGCCCAGATTATAGCTTTTAAAGGATAAGAAATGAGAGAGCAGGAGGGCAACTTTTGGCAGACACTCACCCCCCGCTATGGCCCACCAAAGACACTTTAATTGGCTATATGACACATCTATTTCCCTTGACCTTCTGGTCATGTTCCACATGTATTCTCCTTGACCTTCTAACCATGTCGGAGGTCACACTCCACCTGTAGGCCTGGAAGCTGTACCTCAGGTCATGGGGGGGATAAACTCTAAGCCACACTCACCAGGTAGCAAGCAGAGGCTAGGGAGTCATGGCCCACATAAGGCAGAAGTTTAGGCCAAGAAAAGTTTGACCACAGGCATAAGAACTTTGAGATATTCATTAAAATCCAAGTGGCACTGCAGAGTACTAATGTGTATGTTGGGGTGGGGAGGCACGGAGAAGGGAAGGCAAGGATGAAGTGAGTGATGTTATAACTTAGGTTCAGGTCATGATATATGGATAAATGAAGCTGAGGCATTTTCAGTCAATCAACTCAGAAAGTGTGCTGGGAGGAGAATGAGCAACACAGTGGCCATGAGGAAGACAGAAGGCAGCAGAGCGAAGTGGAAATCACTCTCAGGTGGAGTCAGTAGGAAGCGAGCAGGAAGAGGAAGACACCTTCCAGGAAGTCAAAGGCTGTGTGAACAACCGTGTGTTGTCAGTCTCTTTATGCTTCCTTTCCTGTTGGGACTTCATCCTTTTTTCCCCTTTCTTTCTTAAGATTTACTTATTTGTATTGGAAAGTCAGATTTACAGAGAGAAGGAGAGGCAGAGAGAAAAATCTTCCATCTACTGGCTCATTTCCCAAGTGGCCACAATGGCCGGAGCTGATCCAGGAGCCAGGAGATTCTTCTGGGTCTCCCAGAAGGCTTTGGGGCATGTTTTACTGCTTTCCCAGGCCACAAGCAGGGAGCTGGATGGGAAGTGGAGCAGTTGGGAAACAAACAAGGACTTTAGCCACTAGGCTTTTAACTTGGACCAGGGGCTCTGTCATTAAAGGTGATGTGTGCAGGGTCTGGTGCAATGGCTTTGATGATGGTTGGCTCAAACAGGAGTGTGAGATACCGCGAGTGGCTCCATTGGGGAGCGCCCTGATGTACTCTTCTCAGGCTTAGCTAGATCATGGTGAGTCTTTTGAGGCTATGTTTCCAGGGCTGCTTCCTCACAGTGCTCTAGCAGCATGATTGGAGAATGTGGGTATTGCTCTCTGCCCTCTACTTCCCTGCTTTGAGAAGCCCACCCTACCTTGTAATATCTAGAAGAATAAATATGCTGAATGCTGAAAAAGTAATATTTATTAAGTAAAATAGCAGAAAACAGTATTCACAATTATAACGACAATGGTGTGAAGGCACACACAAAAGCTGGACAGGTATTTGGGAAAAGAAATGATTTTTACACTGCTGGGATGTGGGTAATTTCTAGACCTTTCCACACTATTTCCCACAGTTTCTTAGTGTGATTGGAGGAGGTAAATCAAATTTACCATTGAACACAGTATTTTCAAGCTGGGACCCCAACCTCTTCTGGTTACCAATTTCCCCCCAAAGACACAGGCCAGAATACACATCACAGGGGACATTATGATGGGTATACCCACAGGTAAGCCTGAGGTGTACAGTTGGCCAAACAGGGAGCCCTTTCTGTTCCACTTACCCAACTAATGCCACTTCATTCCCACGCAAGTTGTCTTCACTTTTCCCAAGAAAGTAATGAGCTGAAGGTATCAGACCACACAGTCTGTGCTGAGAGCGTGGACACATCCAAGATGTGTTTCAAAAATTAATATTATTATTATTTTGAATATAAAACCAGTACACTGTAATTACTCTTTCTATCCTGTCCTTCCAATTACAAAGACCATGAACAATAGCATAAAGTTGCCTTTTGTAGACATTTTAACAGGATCACCTCTAGTTTTGCTCACTGTCATCTTGTACAACTGATTGTCTTACTTGTTGCATGAGATTTTACCACAGGTATAAATGAACCAGATTGAATTACAGGCGTATACTTTTTCCTGCTCTTCTCCAAGGACCAGATATTTCATTATTTTACTAATTCTGAAAGCTACGTTGCTCATGGCAAGGATGAGAGTCACAGGTGTCACTTTCGAGGAAATTTAACATCAAGTGATTTACTCCTTTTCCTCAAACAATCCTATTGTTTCTCTCATTAAATTCAAATTGCATCAAATGGGTTTTATTTGCAGACTAATTAATGCCACTTTGCAGAGCAAATCTCTGACAGTGCTAAGGATAAAAGCTCAATTTAGAAAACAAAAACAGTGAACTAGATGGTCATGACCAGTGACTTGGATTCAAAAGTCAATGCCAGCTAATTACAAGGCCTCAACAGTTGCTCCTGGGATCAATGGCAATTTATTTGGTACAGTTTTTTTTTCAAAGTAATAACTCAAACCTCTGCTAATATGACTGTTGTTTCGCTAAGGAAAGGCCTCAGATGCAACAAAGCGAGAAAAGCAATCATGATCATGTGGGGCTTGGCAGACAGCTGGCACAAAATAAATGTTCAGTAAATACTTGCTTAGTGAGCCATAGTACAAGTTCACCTCTACCAACTTTGGTAACACCTGGATGAAAGTTCAAAAGATAAATCAATTCAAAGAGAATTCCAACAATCTGATAGGTAAATACCCAAGTATATAAAACAAAAGATGATACATGTCGAATAAGCGTGAATTGAATGAATACATAAAGGGCGCTTTTGAACAAAAAACTACATGAATTAATGAGGGAGGAGGCATGACACATGACTACATGCATTATCTCCAAAATTATGAACACCCAGGTTGCTCTAGTTTGGGCAAACGAAGTCCAAAGAAATGTCCTAACAACCCAATGAAGTCTGGACCTGGCCAATTTTGAAACCTGATGAAATCTGGGGAAGCTCCTTTGAAGAGTAAAGTAATAATCATTATAAAGTGGCATTCTGTTTGCTGTGAAGATTGATCTATTAAGCTAAATTTAGGTTTGGGGACAATGGTACATATTTTGCTGGAAAAATGTTGACCTTATCTTCAATACTGAATCTTATTTTGGGGCAGGTATTGTGGAACAGCGAGTTAAATAGCTGCTTGCAATTCGGGCATCTCATATGGCAGTGCCCATTCCAGTCCTAACTATTCAATTTCCTGCCAGGTTACTTATTAATGTGCTTGGGAAGGCTGTGAGTGGTGAAGTTCCTGGCTCCCAGCTGAGCCCTGGCCCAGACTTTACTACTGCAGCCATTTGGGAAAAAAATTGATGAGTAGAAGTGTCTCTCTTTCCTCCTCCCTCGCTCCACCTTTCAAAGAAATAAATGATATTAAAATTTTAATTATAATATTTAAACTCCAGGAATTTTTCTCCACATATTTTCTCCACATTTGGAGCCAGTTTTGGCAGCATCATAATTGAGGGGACAAGAAGATCTGTAAACCACGTGTTTTAAGAGATTATGTTCTTTATTTTTCCTTCAATAGATTTACATTAGCTATTTAAAGTTCTGTACTTCTTATTTTATGGCCACTTTAGCTTTCTTTTTTCCAAGCACTGTGAACGGTGAATTTCCATAATATCCTGAGGGAAATTTTGTTTAATTATATTTCAAAAATATTACATGTGTGTCTGCTGAGTTTGACTTTTAGTTAACGTCTCTGCCTATTAGATAATTTTACCATGAAGTTGGAAATAATTTATTATATGCTGCTTAAATAATCCCATGACAACATTATAGCCATTAATATGTCTAGCTATGATTATTTATTCATACATAGTGTCTACCACGTATGAGTTAATGTTACAATAAGCCACCGACTAACTCAATGTTAAATTGTAGATTCAATTCTGCTGCTACTGGCTACCTTCACTTTAAAAATGTCTTTTGAAATTTCTACTGATTCTGCATTACATGAAACTGCCTGGAGATCCTTTTCTGCTACTTACAAAATGATCTTGAACCCAACTGGAGTCTGCTGGCTTTTGGTCCTACTCATGTTTAGTTGCAAGTGTAGAACTTCCTGGCTTCCTGGGTAATGAGGCCAGTGATTTTATAAACCTTACAGCAGCAGAATCTTCACCCTTCTGTTTTTCCTCGCGTAAGACCTTACACATGGCTTTCACACTGACAAATGATCTTTTATATTTATATTTGTAGCATGCAATGTGTGTACTTGTTATTGTGGCTTACATACTGTTTGATCACAAATGCTCCTATGCTGGAAGCTTGTTCATCTGTCATTTTATAGCAATGGTTATAGTCTTCAGTCACAACTGGACCATGGGGAAGGGGTTAACATGCTTGTCTTAGGACTGGGGTGATTCTTATGCAAAAGGGAAACAGTGAATTCTGTCCCTTCAGACTTTGGCTTCCTTTATGAAATACATAATCCTTCTCTGTGAGGCAATGCAACTTTCTGCTTCTCTGCTACATGATGACTCAGCCAGGTGGCACTGGCTACGCTTTCTAGATACCAGAATCATGAGCCAAATAACCTCTTTTCATTATGTTATTTAGCTTCAGGTATTCCATTATAGCAACACGAAACAGATTAAGGCAATTGTAGAATAACTAAAGCAAGCAAAGTAACATATGCATCCAGAACTTTACAGTTGAATTATTTTGACAAAGCTACCAACAACATGCAATAAGGAAAAGATAGTGTTTTCATTTGATAGTGCTGGGAAAATGCAGAATGAAGTTATCTCGCACCATATAAAAAATGAACTCAAAATGGATTAAAAACTAAGCATGAAGTCTGAAACCAGAAGCCTAGCGGACCCAAATAGGGGAAAGGCTTCTGGAAATTGATGTGCATAATGGCTTTTCTGAATATGACACCAAAAGGCCAGAATAAGCCCCTGCATGATGGCTCAACTGGCTAATCCTCTGTATACAAGCACCAGGATCCCACGTGGGCACAGGTTTGTGTCCTACATGCTTCTATCCATCTTCCTGGATACATCCTAGGAACACAATGGAGGATGACCCAAAGCCTTGGGACCATTAATCCACATGGGAGACTTGGAGCAAGCTCCTGGCTCCCAGCTTCAGATTGGCTCAGCTCTGGCCATGGCGGCCACTGAGGGAGCGAATCATTGAATGGAAGGTCTTTCTCTCTGTCTCTCCTTCCCTCTGTAAATGTGCCATTTCAATAAAAATATATAAATCTTTTTTTTCCTAAGAAAAACACAGAACAATGCAAAAATAGACAAATAAAACTACATCAGACTTGAACAGTTTCTGCACAGTAAAATAGTTGATGAAACAGAAATTCACAGGATAACAGAAAATATTTGAAGAGCACAAACATGGAATTAACATCTAAATTATATAAAGAATCAAAGCAAGTTGATAGCAAGAAAGCAATCCAATTTTTAAATTACACAGACTTTTAAGGCATAGCAGATAAAACTCCTAGGTTGAAACCAAAGAGCAGACACCTCCTAGCCTACCTCCTCCTGTTCCTCTTGATCTCCTTGTGGGTATTTACGCATTTCCCTCTTTGACATCCAGGGCTCCACAAAAAAACACCAAAATCATCCATCATTTTCTAGTGTCTAACATGACAAATGAAATTTATGCTATATTGCATAAATGTATCTTTAATAAGTTTTCTGGAAGTGGTGGTGAAAATACATTCCCATAAGGGTTCATTTAATACAGTGTCTATTTCAGAATGCAAATGAGTTAATAGGAAACTGAAAGAAATCATACAGAATATAATTTATATCCACATGACACTACATCGCTAACTTCAGCTGGTTATTCACAAATCTTCTATGGACCTAGGTCATTTCTGAAAAGTTTTTGAAAATCAGTGCATCAGGTTTTCTTATTTTGCTTAGTAACCTGATACTTCTATATATTTTTAAACTATTTTAAAATTTCATTTGAAATTCAGAGAAACAGAAAGAGAGAGCAAGAGAGTAGCAGAGAAAGATCTTCCATATGCTATTTTACTCCCAGAAAGCCCACTATAGCCAGGGCTGAGCCGGGCCAAAGCCAGGAATCCAGAACTTAATCTAGGCCTCCCGTTGGAGTGCTGGAATCCAAGTATGTGAGCAATCTTCAGCTGCTGCCTCCCCAGGATGTGTGCTAACAGAAAACTGGATGGGAAGTAGGGTAGCCAATACCAAAACCACGAAGTGTCTTAAATTTGCTGAGGTAAATATCCACCCCTGATGTTAAAAAATAAAATGTGATAGTAATCCTAAGAAGAAAGAAAAGCAGGAAGTTATATCATAATAAACTTCTCTCTCTCTTTTTTATCCTCTCTCCCCCTCTCTTCTAATCCTGCCTTCTCTTCTCCCTCCACTCCTGGCTTTGGAAAAAATATTGAGGTTAGACTAATAGGCATTTATACATTACTCTTACTTCAAATTTTTCCAAAGAGTTTCCTCTACATAGCTAGGCAACAAAACATATCTGTAGAATTTTTTTCTCCATTTTTATACAACTCATGGTACTCTACATGTCACTGTAACTTTCAAAGTAATTTCTTTTCATATTCTAGACTATTTTCATGAGAGCTCTGACTATAGACAGTAATCTTTGTTTTTTTTTTCCCAAGGACACTCAAATTTCACTAACTTTTTATGTTTGTGTTTCAAATGAACGAAGATTAAACGCTTTGTAACAAAGTACCCAGAACCAAATCAAATATTCTAAAACTACTATTGTCTAATTTTAGGATCAATTTAGAAATTCATTTCAGAGATTTTTGTGCTTTTCCATTGATTTTTATGTCCCTCCTTTTCAACAATACCAGTCATGATTACTGTGGATTTTGCATAAATGCTGAAATTAAATATTATAACATGTATTACAAATGAAACTATGTAAACTTCACTTGAGTTACAATAAACCTGTATATAAATGAAGAAACATGCGAGGCTTAGTTTGCTCACATTATTTAATTAACATTCACCATATTTTTAATACCATTTCATAGGCTCAGCTTACAAATATCTATCAATAACAACAAAAGCTTAGCCAGACCTTGTTATTGTAATTGATTCTATAAATCAAGTTGAGGAGAGTTGACATCTTAGTGATATTGGATCCTCCCCTCCATGAGCATGGTATACCTCTGTATTAACTTAGGTTTTATGAGCCTGTTAGTATTTTGTGGTTTACTATACAGTCCTATGTGTACTTTGTTGGATGCATGCCTAGTTATTGTATCTATTTTTAAATCTATTAAGTTTTTTGTTTTGATCATCTGTTGTTAGTGTACAAAAACACGATTCTTATGTGTACATTGGAATATTAACTACAAACTTGTCAAACTCATGTATTTGTTGTGAAGTCTTTTTTTGAAGATATCTGAAAGGTCTGACAATCATGTCATCTATGTGGAGATGATTCTATGCAATCTTTTCCCAGCTGTATGTGTGGTTTTTGTATATCTTAAAAAGGCTAAAATACAAATAAAAGATTTGGCACAGTCCCAGAAGACACACAGATCTTGGAGCAGAAAATAGAAAGCTCTGTTATCCTTAGGCATGTGGACGGGAAGTTTTCCCTTGACTAATAGACATGGCAAGTATCTAAGGTAGAAGATTTATATTTTTTTCTGTAATTTAATTCTCACAATAGTTAAAAACCAGAAATGGATTTGAATATGAATGATGGAACAAGATAGCCCTATTTTTGTCTAACATTTTGAGGAAAAATTACACCTTAATGTTTTTTTACTTTATTGCAAGACTTATTTGTTTACTTGAAAGGCAGAGTGGCAGAGTTGGAGAGAAGGATATTTATGTATGGAGAGAAATCTAGCCACTGGTTCACTACTCAAATGACTACCATGGCTGGGGCTATGCTAGGCCAAAGCCAGGAGCAGGGAACCTCACTGGGTTTCCTACATGGGTAGCAAGGGCATAGATACTTGAGTCATAACTCACTACTTTCCCAGGTACATTAGCTGATAGCTGGATTGGAAGCAAACAGCAAGAATTCAACCAGCATTTGATACAGGATACCGGCTTCCAAAAAGATGACTTCACTCAAGCAAAGAACCAAGAGTCAAGCATAAACTCTCTGACGTGGGAGGTAGGTGTCCAACTAGCCAAAATATTCACTCTTGAAGCATTTTTAAAAGTATGTATTTGTATTATATTGTTCTTAAGTAATTAATGTAATGCATTATTGATATTTTTAAAGCTGAATTAGATATGTATTCCAGGGATAAAACACACTTGAACCTGAAGTAATATGCTTTGCACACATTGCAGTATTTTAGAAGTTTGTATTTTGTTGACAATTTATATAGTTATCTTTATTAAAGACATTGGTTTATGGTTTTATTTTCCAGTAATGTCCTTCCATTGCTTTTGATTTTATTGAAATTCTAATCTCATAAAAATGAATTGGAAAATTTTTGGTTGTATAACTATAAAGAGATTTCAAGGAATTGATGTCACTTATTGCTGAAATAGTAGAACTTGTTAAATCTCACAGAACTTGATTTTCCCTTTTATAGATTTATAATAAAAATTATTTTCAATCTTGCACATAGTGTGATTCTGTGATCTATCCTTTTTGAATGATTTTTGATAGTTAATACTTCTCAAAACTTCTTAACTTCATCCGCAGTGTCAAATGTGCAGATAAAGTTCTTAAAATTATTCTCTTTTTAATTGCTATAATGTCTAATTGCGGCATGTCCTCTTCGTTTGATGATGCTGGTAATTTGTGTTTTTGTGTTTCTGTCTTGGTCAATCTGTAACTACATGTTCATCAGTTTATTCATGCTTGTAAAAAACTAGCATGTGGTTATACCACTCATTTTTCTCTATTTTTTATTTGGTGTTCAGTTTCATTGAATTTTACACTATTTCTTTCCTTTAGATTCTTTTGAATTTAGTTTTATTTTCTCTGTTCATTTTTTTATGGTGTGAGTAGATTATTATTTACAGATATTGATTTTTTTTTTCAGACAACCACGGTGACAGAAAGTTCCCTTTAATGGTTGCTTTTGCAGCATATGTTATATGTGTGGTGGTATACTTCTAAATAATTTCATTCAGCTCAGAACATTCTAAATTTCCATTTAGTCTTACCTTTGCTGTACGTTCCATTTCCCAGTTATGTGTTTTCCAGATGTCTTTCTGTCGCTACTTTCCAGTGTAAGTTTGTTATGGTCCAAGAACACAGGTGACATGATTTCTATTCCTTTGTACTTTTTATATTCCAGATACCATCCTTTTAGGTCAGTTGTCCGTGTACCTGGAAAAGGTAACATGTTTTGTACTCTGCTGGGATCTGCCTCATGATGACACTTTCCAATATTCTGGTCATGGGACTTTTTGAAGGCAGCTCTTAGAAGAAAGTTTTGATTCTGTACATATCCACATCTCATATAGCTGCATATTGCTTTTTTCCCATAGTCAATCAGTTACTCTTTATTTAGTTTTATTTACTGAAAAGTCAGAGGGAGATAGAGAGACAGAGATGGAGAGATTTTCCAGATGTTGACTCTCTAAATGGTCGTGACAGCCTGGGCTGCTTGAGACTGAAGTCAGGAGCTAGGAACTCCATGCAGATATTTAACATGGATGGCAGAGACTCAAGTACTTGAACCGTTATCTTCTGTTCCCAAGGTGCTCATTAGCAAGAAATTTAAGTGGAAATGGAGGTTGGATTTGATACCGGACATTCTGTCTAACATGTGATGTGGGGGATCCCAAGCATTGCCGTTCATCACTGCACCATAATATTTACTCCTGCCATCTATGCTTGTACACCTCTTCTTATCAATGTTAGGCTGTGTCTATCCGGGGTAACTCGGCAAGTATGCACATCTCTGTCCCTTTTCACTTTTTGGTAAGCTTGTTTTATTTCATTAATTCGTAGTTATAGTCATGAAATTGAAGTTAGCTTTTTAAAAAAAAATTTAATGCAAATGTAAAAATGGTCCTACTTCCAGTTTTCTACCCTCAATAGCAGAAAGCTTGTTTTTAAGCTCATAATTTAATGGGTAAGTTCCTTATTTATCTACTACCAGTGAGACAGAAAGGACAAGCTTCCACCTGCTGATTCACTACCTGTATGTCTACAATGGTCAAGACAGCCAGACTAAACGCAAAATTCATTTCAACCCAGTTCTCCCATATCAGGAACAGGAATGAAATTGCTAGAGCCATTATTACTGCTCCCAGAGTTTACATTAGCAAGGAGCTTGCTTGAAACCCATTCTCAGACATGTACTCTATGTACATCTTTACTATTAAACTAAATGTTCATTCGTGTGTTTAAAAATGTATTAAGGAATATTTGAAAGGAAGAGGTTCACGCTCCAAACATCAGGGTTGCATCAGCCCAAAACCTGTAAGAGGGAACTCAGTCTGAGTCATCTATGTGCATGTCAGGAATGCATGTATTTGAGCCATCCATGCCGTACCACCTCACAGGGTACACATTAGCAGGAAACTGCAGTGGAGAACATGCTGGGCCTCAAAGCCCACACTCTCAAATGGGGTGTAGGAATCCCAGTGGTATCTTGACCACTGCACTAAATGTCTGCCCCATAAATGGTTTCAAAATTATATTATTTATGTATGAAATTTAAAACACTTTGTTATGCAGGATTAATGACAAAGCTCATAAAATGAACAAAACATAAAATATTATGTGAAGTGTATAACTCACTTAAGACAACTTTATAAAACAAAATCCACATGGTGCCTAATTATTATGATGAAGTGACATGCACCGATTTGTGAATAGATGAACATTTTTTGTTCCTGGATTTTATAAAACAAAATAAAATTATAATATCAAGGAAACAATATGAATACAATGTAAAAATACATCATTAATAATTAAAAGCAATTTATAATTTGTTAAGCCTTTGCTTAATGGTAAAACCAAAATTGACTTGAATAAATGAAAGAAAAGATAAAATAAATGTCATTGTGGAATAATGAAGAGATAAAACTGTGGATACTGAACCTAAATAGGAAGCTGAACAAAAATCTTCCTGCTGTTACCCATCATTCAACATCTGGGGATAGTAAGCCTTGGAAGAATCTCATAACGCAGTTTGACAACTGTGACCCACATAATTTGGCCTCATATTTAAAATATCTAACTGCAAGGCTTTGCAACACGGCTGTTAGATGAGAACAGATTTTTAGAATCAGACAGATTGGGTCCCAATTACTATTTCCAGTTGACCAGAGGTGACTTGGAGGACACCATGAGTGTGACTTCGCAAGGCTTGTATTAAAATATTTCATGATTGCTTCCAGATAGCCTAGAAATTAACAGCCCATTTAGCTCCAACTGCTAATGAATACCCAGAACAAAGAAACATCTACTGAGATCATCTGCTTACAATTAATTTTGGTTAAATTTGGAAGTCTAACAACATCTTTCTTTAGTGTGACATTCTTGCATAATGGGGAGAAAAAAAAAAAACTGACTTTGGAAGCCAGACACAATTGAGTTCTAATCCTAGCCCTGCACTTATTAGAACAGCAGATTTGTGTAAGTCACTGACCCAGGATGAACTTCCATTATCTGAATTTGAAAAATGAGGATTTATTTCCTTTCAAGATTATAATAAATAATGTATCACAATACCTAAATCCCTGTTATATCTTCATATTTGTATCATCTTCATTTTAAAGATTGAGAGAACTTGAGGATATCAGATCAAAATTCAATCCAAAATCTATTTATAAATGGCTGCCCCACCAAGAAAAGAATTGCTGTGATTCCATAATGGATTCCCATACTTAAACTCCACAATCAAGAGTGAGACTATTAGGGCCAGTACTATGCCTGATGGATAATGATGCTGGCTACCATGTCAGCATCCCATACAGGAACTGGTTCAGTGCCAGCTGCTCTGCTTCCAATCCCACACCATTCTGAAGTACATAGCAAAGTGGCAGAAGGTGGCCTAAATACTTGGGTCCCTGTACCCTCATTGGGTACACAGAAGAAGCAGCCAGCCCAGCTGCTGTTGTTGTGGGCATTTGAAGAGTGAAACAGCTGATGGAAAACCTTTTCCTATCTTTCTCTCACTCTCTCTGGACCTGTAACTCTAGATTTCAAACAAACAAATAAACGTGATTAAATCTGTGCCGTAAGGAGCCCAAAGGTTAATGCGTTAAATGCGTGGTCACCATGTTGTGGCTATTGGGATGAGCTAGAACTTTCAGGGGGCTGCCTCAGAATGGAGTTCTCATGAGATGGTTTTTATAAGACCAAGGCATATCCCCATCCATTCTCTCTCCAGTCATGGCTCAAGACATGAACACTTACACCAACACATCTTCCCATGACTTCCAGTGCCATCACCTAAGACCAAAGCATCAGGATTACCCAGACTTGTATTTGAGCTTCGTGTGATCAAATAAATAACTATGAGAAGGTAATTATTGCAAGTATTTCACCACGGTAATGCAAAGCTGGCTAAAGAAATACTCAAAGTAAAAGGTTTACAGTTGTGATGACAAAATAGTGAAATAAGGAACGTTAATCTGAAGGACAATTTACTTTTGGATTGTATGTTAGATTCTGCCACCATGATAATGTAAAGAAGATGGAGAGATGTAAAAAGTTATAAAGCAAGTATAAATATAAAATTATTAAATTTTTTAAGTATAAAGAAAAAGTTCAAGCATAGAAGATGGTGATTTAAATACAAATATATTAACCTGTAGAAAAACACACTAGGTCTTTATAGTTTCAGACATAACCAAAATAAATCAACAAATATTCTGTGAAGGTATTTCTTTGCTGTTGGTTTTTAACATTGACTCAAGGTAGCCCAACTACATGTTTTCCATTCTGTTTTGTGATCATCACCAATGCCCACATTTCTAATTCCATCTGACATCGACCATTAAATTGTTTCTAGTTTATATTTTAGAGAATCTTGCTTCCTACAGGTTGACTTCTGCATATCCTATGGTGTTGTTTTGTTTTTACGTTTCTATTAATTTGTTTTATTGGAAGATAGAGGCCAATATTTTCCACCTGCTGGTTCATTCCACAAAACTAGGAGCAGGCCAGTGTGAAAAAAAGAGGTGGAGATGAGCTGGATCTGCCACTGGAAGTCCTCCAGGCTGCATTTATTAAGAAGCTGGAACAGTAAGTGGAGCTAGGACTGGATCCCAGGAGTAGTGCATGCAGCTTCTCAACTGTTAGACCGGACATCTGCCCCAATAATTGAAATGTCAGAGAACTATGGAATAAGGGTTGGGATTGTGGTGAAATACATGATAATTTCCTAAAATTACTCATTCCCCAGCATTGCATTTATTCATTTTTCTTTTTGTTTTTCATTTCAAAATAGGGTTGTATCTCATAAAATCATGGGTCGCTATGCTTCTAAAACAATTTTCTTTTTAAAAAATAAAACATAGAAATGTTTTCTATGTTGTCATTGTAATTTTGGGATACATGGAGTATATTGCATTTGCTTGCTAAAGCAATTTTCCTGAGAAATTTTATAAAATAACCATGAGAGATGATAGGTAAACAAAAATACATTCTTGTTCATATAAGCCTGCATGGTCTTTATTTCAGTTAGAATCAACTTTAGTGAGGTAATGTCTCCTCCATATATTGTATTACATGAATTTGCTAAGAACCAATCCTCTCACCGCTATTTTAAAAGCTTCTAGGGCAATGAAAAAGCCTGATGCTTTTAAACATATTTTGCATAAATATAAAAATTAATATCTCACTGAGTATTTACCTAAATGTTTATATCAAATAGGATATCATCCAATGCTTGGGTGAGTTCTACATAGGAAATGAAGGAAAACATCATAAATAAACAGAAAAAAGGATTAGGTGAAACTTAGAAGTACTTGCTATGCTGTTAAATTATGATATATCATCTTTCTAATAAGATTCTTCTTCTTCATTAGTTACATTTGCTGTTTTATCAGTTGGATTTGATAACTAACCATTTCGCTGAGATAACAGAATCTATTCACCTGTCCATCCTCCCACCCACTAACCCATCATCCATTTATTCACCTGTACTGCTTACCCACTTTGCACAGTTCCTTTGTTGATACTGAGGGTATTTAAAAGACAACTAAATAAACATGGTTCTAAGGCCCATAAAAATTAGTAAAAAAAAAAAAAAAAGCCCATAAAGTTAGTAAAAGAATCTACTTTACTGTCTGGGGGTATGAACTGACTCAAAAAGATTTAATTCAAATCTGATCTCTGTTATCTGGTTGTAAAGGGTTGTTTGTAATTTGCTTAATTTTACCCTTGCCTAAATTACTTACTTGTAAAGTGAGAGATATGGAATCTATTTGAGTGGACTATGAATAAAAATGAGTTAGGTTGTTATGTAAGCTGTCTTTTACCCTCAGAAGTGGTAACTGTCACGATTATTCTGAACATGGGGAACATGAGAACCACACAAATAGATGTCTTATTGACAGAAAGAATTATTCAAGAATGTAGTAACATACAAAGAATTTTTAATTTTTAATTACTGTGTAAAATGCTACAGAAAACCAAGACTGAGTATTGCTCTTCATGATTCCTGCCTGAAATTGAGACTGTATAACTCATGTTTCCTTCCCTTTATTTAATGCCACATGTACCTGAAAGTAAGCATGTGAGTCTTAAGATGGATGTTTTATATCTATAGAAGCAACTGTATACATAGATGTTAATTTGAAAGATCATGTTAGATTTGATATTAATTTGGAAAGATCTGACAACTTTCTAATTAAGAACGGAACTGTTTTAACAGCTTGTGTTTGGCTCTTGTGCTAGAAATCAAATATGTGATTAGTAACTTTCTCAATATTGAATGTTGGTACTCATCTTGCTAGAATTCTCATATTACATATGGAAGAAACCAAAAGTTAAGAATAAAAATATAAAGGAAGTAGAGAATGTGGTTTTGATGAGATACTTGAAGGCAACCAGCATAGGTGTCTTACTACAACACATTCAGTTAAAACTCTACATGACACCCTCTAAGTATTAATAAAAACATAGTCCTTGAGATGTTTTCATATAATTTCTTTGAGTCATTGTTGAAAAGTGGGAAATCCAAAACTTAACAAGACGTTTGGATCAGACATTGCAGTTGTGATGGAAATTGTGCAGTAGCAAGAGTCGGACATCTGGGAATTTCAACTGCAGTTGGCCTGAGTCTCTGGGAACCAATGATTTCATTGCTTTCAATCTTTGAAAGGCAAGCTAGCAGGTATGAGAAAAGTGTAGGTTTGCAGGAGTTGGATCTGGTGCTAGTATTTATCAAATGAGTGGCCTTGGAAATGTAGCTTGTTCTTTCTGAGTAACAGTTTACTAACACAGTGTGAACAGCTACTAGATTTTCAATATGACTCTAGCAGCTGTACCAAATAAACCTCAACATGTCCATGTCTTAATGGAATCCAAGTTCATTTCCCTCTCATCTAAAAACCCAGCAGGACCCCAGGAGGCAGGCAACTTTGCTCCATGCGGTAAACCATGCATGCAGGCTCCATAGGCTTAAAAATTTCACTAACATCCAAGGCCTTGGACACAGTCAGATGGAGGAGACAGAATGTGTAGACAGCGTGCTCAGTTCTTCAAATCTGAGACTGAGAAATGGCATATGTCATTCTACATTCAATTTGGGACTCACCGTCACACACTGGAAGCAAGGACCCCTTGGGAAAAATAATTCTTCCCTTCACATTTGCTCCTCAGCTGTCATTCTTTACACTGGAATATTCAAGTAATAGCAGGCAGTACTTTTTCAATCTCAGTATTTTATGAGTGATGGAGCTGGTCGAGGTTGCCCAGACGCTAAACCTAGCCCAACATTGGCTACACTGTGCACTAAGTGTCATCAACAAAACAGCAGCAAATGAGGGACACCAACTATGAGATTTTCTCTGGCATTAGCTCTGTAGATTCTGTGTCAAGGAATCTCCTGACACTAGACAACTGGAGACAGTTTGTTTATGTAATTGCCCTGATTTAAAAGCAGAAAGTCTCTTATCTTGGGACCCCTACAGTTTCAAGCAAACTAGGACTGTTGGCAACCTACTGTTAATGTTAACGTTATTACTATCATTGTCTTAAATAAAAGGGAACACTTTTTATTTAAGTGTTCCCAGTAGTTGTGTGTAGAGGGTGTGCTGGCATGGGCATGTGTAGGCGTATAAAGTAATAGCTGCTTGTTGATATGAATAAAGCATAATACTGAAGAAAAATACTCTACAGGGTTTCCAAACATTTTGAAAATGGTTTGCTACAGATGACCCAAGAAGACATCTGAGGTTGGTTACAATTAGGAGAATGAAGTCTGTTTTCCCATGAATAAACACGGGCTTGAGCAAGCAGAGATGCATTTTGAGTGGCTCTACAGGCTGACCTGGGACCTTCCAGCAGAATTCATAATGGGTAGATGAAGGCATAGTGTAAACAAATTTTTAATATAAATGTTTAAAAGAACAGACTAGTAAAAAAGATGTTAAAAAGTGAAACACATTCCATCTATACCTTAAAGACCTATGTTATCATTGAGCACTCTTGAAATATGCCTTTTTGCATTTTTTAGATTTTAATTTTGGCAGTGTTTACATAGTTGAGAAGGATGCATGCCCATACGGAGCACCGATTAGGGTGGGAAGGGTCAAGGAATAGAGGAAAGTAGATGAGACCATTGTATCCAATTTTGTTTTTCTTCTTCCTGTATCTGGAGGAAGGGGAAAAAAAAGTGGAGAAGCTGCACCCAACATCCCAACCACATCAGTACCCAGCAATGGGTAATGGCCACCCAATGTCATCCCAGGGTCCCCAATGTGGAGCATACCCCAAGGGTTCTGCTCAAGTGGTTTTAATAGTTCAGATATGCTGTTGATTTCATTGCTTCAAGGATGAGGAAATCCTTCCAAGATCCATTGACTGACAGAGCACATCTTATAGTCTCCATTTGCCCAGACACTTGCTGTCAATAATTGGCTGGGAGAGTTATCTAATTTGTTCTGCCCTTCATCCTCTGAAGACCAAAATGGACTGTCATATACTCCATGTGCATCTAGGCATGCCTCCTACTGCACTGTATTTGGTGGCTGAGGAAGCCCAGTTCTCACACATGCACTCCATGGTCAGGCCACAGGTCCTGTGATTCTTTCCATGGTTGAAGTTCTGAATCCAGTGGGCTAGTCAGTGGGGTCTCCAAAGAAATCTTGTCTGAGCTGATCTCAGACCTGACTCCTGTGTATGCTTTTCAGTATGGGGTCTTGCTGAATTTGTCACCCACATCAGAGTGTACTTACACTGGTGGTTGCAGTTGCTGGGTCAATTTTGTCTCCAGCTCTGTCTCTTATGCAAAACAATGGCTGGTGCTGTATCCCAGCCCAACCCTACCCACCACCCACTTAACCTTCACGTACACCAGTATGAACTGCTGTTTGGTCAGAGTTACTCCTGATAATATCCATTAGGCTGGCCCCAGCCCTGGTTTCTGAGCATGCCAGTATGTACTGGTCCAGTCTGCTGTGTATCCCATTCAATTTTTTACATACCAGTGGATGCTGTAGCCTAGCTCAACCCAACTGATCCCACTATCTAGGGCACACTTATGATGGTAGATACTACCACCTGTCCAGCCAGGTTCACCCCAGTCCTGGTTCTCATGCTCACCGGTGGGAGCTGCATCCCATTGGAGGAGTGCCCACATTCTCCCCAATAGGCCCATTCCAAGCCCCTGATCTTGCACTCTCCATGTGGTTCTGCAGTCTAGCTTGACAGGACCTGCCTTCAATTCCAGCACTTGCCAGATGATGCTGCAGCAAACCCCTACCAGATTGCAGCTACTCTGGCTCATGCATGTACCAGTGGATATGGTTGGTTAGCCCAGCTTGCCTCTCCCCTTAAGTTTGTTCATATTGTAGGCCTACAGGTGTTGAAGTTGTGTCAAAACTGGTCTGCCCCTGATCCCGGCTCTCATTCTCACCAGTGGGAGCAGTGGCCCAGCAGGGAGTCCTTGCTGCCTCTGTAACAGATATGCCCCTCACCCTGAGTCTTATGTGCATTGGTAGGCACTCTGGTTTAGTCTGGCCATGCCCTGCCTAGCTCAGTATTTACTGATGGGTGCTGAAGTCTGGCTTTGCCCAGTCTGCCCACAGTTCCAGCTCATGCTGCTGGGTGCTGTAGCCTATCCCAGCCTAGCCAGCACCCAGTCCCTGCCCTAATGTGAACTTGCTGGTGTTGTAGCCCAACCCAGCCTGTTTTGCACCAAATCTTGGTTCTCAGATCTCTCAGTGGGTGTTATGAGCTGGCTCAGCCTGGCCTGCCTTCACACCTGACCATTAGGTGTGATGGCAGATGCTGTGACCTGACCTGATCTGTGTTGTTCCCAGACTTAATTCTTGCACTCACCTCCAGGGACTGTGTCCTGACAGAGGAGTTTCCCAAGCTCCTCTGTCAGGTCACCTCCAAGTTGCAGATCTTGGGCAGTAAGTACTTGGCCCGGTATGATTTGGCCCACCTCCTGTCTTGGCAGGAACATTGGCTTGCCCAACTTGCTGACCTCAACTCTGGCTCTTACTGCTGGGGATTACAGCTGTCACACTTGGTCCATGCCTAGACCCAGCTCTCATGTGTTCAGTGGGTCTCAAGACATAGCCCAGCCTGTCCTACACCCACTTTGGCTCTTGTTAGCACCAGTGGATGCTTGAGCTGATCCCAGTCTGGCACACTACAACCCTGTCCAAACCCATGCCAAGGTATACTACGGCCATGTCCACTGTAGTTTGCCACCCCCATTCCAGCTCTCACATTCACCAGTAGAAACTGCAACCCAACTGAGGTATCCCCTTAGCTCCCACATCAGGTGTGTTCCTAGCCACAGATCTTGCATGTGCCAGTGGTTACTCTCACTCAGTCTGGTGTATCCCATCTCCTGTCTGCCTTTGTCATTGAATTCTGCAGTCTGGCCTGTCCTAGTCCATCCCCTCTGATAACTCTCACTGGTTGTTGTTATAGCCTATCCATGACCAGTCTGCCACCATTCTGGGCTTTCATGCAAACCACTAGATGAGAGAACATAGCCCAGCATGGTCTACACTCTATCTAGGATCCTGTACATGCCAGGGTGCTAAGGTTTGGCCTGGAGGCTGCGGATTAATCAGGGAAGGGAGTATAGGATGTGTTGGAGGGAGGACCCCTGATGGAGTACATTACAGGTGAGGAATGACTTCTGGGGAACTTCTGCCAACAAAGCCACAGTACTTACAGATAAGTGAGGGGGCTGAGGCTGAGCAGCTTGGAAGGGAAAAGCTAGAGGACCTTTCAGGATAGAGCAAAGTACCCACCCGCATGGGAGGCCTGAGCTGGGATAGTTACCATTGGCCACCACTGATCACCACCCTCTGGCACACACTAAATTTAGGGCTGAAGGCCTATCTGTCAGGGCCTGCTGTGCGTGTTGGAAAGAGACAGGTAACATTAGGATGGGCCAAGACACTAACCAGCATGTGAGTGAAACAGAGCTAGGGACAGATTCTGTAGGGGATATGTGGGCTCACCCCTGTGGGATGCAATATCTGGTAATTTGTTCAAGAGTTAAGGTGGGTGACAGGCTGAGCTAGGCATGACCATGGAACACCAAGACACTCATGGGTAACTAGGGTTGGGAACAGGCCAGGTTGGTCCGGGCTACAATACCCATGGGAGCACCCAGAGAAACAGGGTGTGGGATCAGCTGGGTCACAACATCCACCAGCACACAGAGGCTGGGACAGAGGGGACAGACTATGACTGGTAAGGACCTAGCACTCACAGGAGCATGTGAGATCTAGGTCTGGAAGTGGGCCCGGTGGGGGAACTTGAGGACCTCCCCTGGTGAGATGTAGCTCCAGCTGGTGAGTAAGTCAGTGCTGGGCATTGGCAGGGCCAGCAAGGCAGCTCTACTTGTTCTCTTGAGAACAGGATGCTTTGTGTCAGAAGTTCTTTTGTCAAACTAACTGGCCCAAACCAGTGATAACCATTATGGTTCCTGAGTGACCTCTGGAAGACCTCAAACTTCAGTGTAATCTAATTTACAGGTTGGATGACACAGCTACCAGCCACCATGAAAGGAAATATCAGACCACAAAATGAATAAAAAGAGAGTGGCACCTGAGTCCTGAGAAATTGATGCCCATTCCAGAAGAATACAAGAAGATCCCTTTGCTTGTTTTATTATCCTTTATCTGTGACTTATTAGCCATCAAGAGATTGAGAAGTCGATTTGAGAGTTATCAACTCCAGCTTCCCCATTCTTTGGGAAGTTGAGTAAATGTTGACATTCATTGTGCTTTTGACATAAAATGGTTGAAACACCCTTCAGTGGGCCACCCTCCACAAAAAGGACGTGCAGTGCTGTCCAGGTTGCAGATGCACGAAGCCCATAGAACTGACCACCCCAGAGAACTTGTTCAGAATCCCATTTTACCATGAAGGTTTTTGTGCTTGTTTTCATAAGGAGACATTTCTTCTGGATGCCAACACATTGTCATGAGTTTTCTCCGTGTAGCCTGATAATGGAAGTATCCAGCCACTCCCCCATAGCTACAACTACAAATCCTCCATAGGATTTGCATGCTGATTAATAAGTACTAACCATGTAATTATAAAAACCATGATTCAGATTGGTACTTTTGTTTTTGGCAAATCCAAAGAGGAAAATATAATTGCAGATGTAGAAAAAAGAGGTACTGGGACCAGTATGGTGGTGCAGCATTCTAATTCTCTGCCTTGTGGCATTGGCATCCTTTTTTAGATGCTAGTTCATGTCCTGGTTGCTCTACTTCCAATCCAGCTTTCTGTGTATGGCCTGGCAAAGCAGCAGAGGATGGCCCAAGGTCTGGGACCCAGCATTTACGTGGGACACCTGAAAGAGATTCCTGGCTCCTAGCTTTGAATCAGTTCAGCTCTGGCCATTGTGGCCATTTGGGGTGTAAACTAGCAAATAGAAGACCTTTTCTTGTTGTCTCTCCTCTCTCTGTAAAGTTTTTCTTTCAAATAAAAATAGATAAATCTTTTTGAAAAAGAAGACAATGAGTCAAATACTATAATCTAATATGAATGGTCCTACGTATTGGAATGCAGAGTGCAGTGCCTTAGCAATTCAGAGTGTATCATAGCTCAGTCTGCCATAAAGAAATGAGTGATATGATGTCTTAAGCAACATACATTTATTTTTTCACAGTTCAAGGTGCAGGCAATCTTACTTCCTGGTAAGGGCCACATACCTGGCTTGTAGACAGGTGTGCTCAACTTCCCTAATATAAAATTCTTGATCTCATCAAGTCCTACTCAAATTACAAGTACTATCACTGTGGGATTCTGGGCTTCCACAATGGATTGAAAGGACACAAACATTAAGTCTGTATCATATCTGCTTTTAGGTCCCAACAAATGATAAATTTTCCTGGAGAAATGATGTATTTCCATTACTTGTCCAACATGTACATTCAATGTGTGTCCTGTGTAAAGCATAATTCTTTTTTACGGTAGGATCACTCAAGCAGATATCATGGAAAACTTGGTCTTTGTATATCAGAAGCTCCTTTACGTAGGTAAGACATCTTCCAAATGCAAGATTTTATGATTCTTTGTTTTGTAGTATCTTTTCTACTTGCTGTTATGTCATTGACAGATGGTTTTCCATCAACACATGAAGTGCTTCCTCAGGAATTTGAGAAGATGAGACTCAATACAATTTTTGATAAATGAATGAATGTTTGCTGAATGAATAATAAGACTTTTAGGGTAGAGAGATAGAAAATCAGCATCTAAACTGACAAATTGTGCCAATTATTTGGATTGCCTTCAAAAAATCAACAAGCTATTAAATTCTCCTTAGTTCATAAAATATAAATTCATCTGAAATCACTAGAGTTCTCAGTTTCTAATTTACTTTATCCTTTCTTCTTCACCCAAAGATTTTTCAGAACACAAAGACAGTCCAATATTATTCCTTTAATCTGTTTAATTTGGATGTTGATGAAAGTTGAAAGGGCCTAGATTGGACTATTTTTATAAGGACAAAAATGTTGAGTTTCTGCTAGCTGGAGAAAACTAGACATGGCATCTTAAACTACCTGAACCTCCAACTTCTAAACCATAAAATGAGGTGGCTATTATGGCTAAGTTCTTTATATCCTCTTATAGTGTGGTCCTTTATTCATATATTTCCCCTGATCAACCATGAACCTCAGAAAAGCTGAGAAACGTCATTGCTGTATTCATGTCCACGCTGACCAAAGTGAAAAGAGAGTTTATTGGTGCAGATTGAAAATTCTGCAGATGCAATAGCACCTGTGCATCCAGGAGCTCAACAATGTTACCAAGAATGTTTCCTTCCATTGCTTCAGCTGTCGGCTTCCTTTCTAGATTTTATCCATGTGTGAATGACTTGTGTTTTCAGTCAGCAGTTCTTCTGTCTTGTTACTATATCCAAGCTCCTAAAATGTGTCTTACATGGTTGGTATTAATAACATGCCTCAACTAATCCCTGTGGCTCATGATATTGAATACAATGATTGGCCAGGCACAATTTATTTGTTCACTCTTACTGGATGAAAATCAGGGTAACACAGGTATAGTCCCGTCTAAACTAGGTAGAAATCATATAGGCTATGTACGGCAGGGGAATCATTCCTAAAAATATAGACAAAGAGGAGAAAGAGAGGCTAAGTGGATATACAATACACCACACACACACACACACACACATGCACACATGCACTTTGTTCTAATATAATCTGGCCTGTGTGTTTCAGAGTTAGGTACAGTTTCTAATGTTAGTATTGGACAATCCCTTTGGGTTATTACAGATCCACGGCGTTTGATTTTTAAACTACCATCATTACCAGCTTAATGGTAAGGATACTTGTCAGGAAATATTTAGTTTACATAAATGTAATGTGAGATAAGCAGATGAATTTTAAAAACGAAAGCAATGATAGCCAACATCCTGTGTGATTATGTGTCTCCTGCTGGATTTCACATTTATTGAATTTTTCCTCCTAAAGATTTTTATACTTCAAAATATTAGATTAACACAGGTTTCATGTCATTTATTTTTAGCCCATGAGTTTATGCATTTTTCTCTTTTCAAACCAGAACATTTGAAAAAACTAGTTTTCTGCTAAATTGTAAATTCTACTGAATTATTACCTTAAAATTAGGTAAGTTTTGTGAAATCTGAATATGAATATATTATTTCAATCTTTTGAAAATCATGCTAAAATATGACTACTAAAGAGATGCAATAAAACTATGAGTATTAAATTATATATCACATGTTTTTGTAAGTTTCTATCTGTGGTTCTCTCTATTGATATTCTACTTAAATGAACGTTTTACAAAATGAGAATACAGCTATCACTTATTTTTAAAATACAATATATTTTAAAATATTCTGCTTCAAATAATCATGCGTCGTATATTCATACATTAGAACTGTATGAAATCACTTTCACTGAAGGAGAAATGACACAGAAGATCATGGCAAAATCTGTGCTTTGGTGAAGCAATTACCATATGTATTTTAAATCTTTTACTTTTCTGTTTTTACTTAAAACTGTGGCTGACACATCAATTGCTTAGTGTGTGGGATTCTGACATCTCATCACATACAGAGATTGCGGAATGACCAATGCCATGTTTTAACATCATTGTTGGTGACTTGCAGATATGCAGAGGACAATGACATGTTCATTAAGCTCACTGCTCATTGTCAAGGTACTTTGCTGCAGCCTAACCATCCCTGTGAGTAAATGGGAGGATGTTTATTGTCAATCATTGGTTTTGTTAGGAAGCTCTGTAACTTGTATCTGCTTCAATATTCAATCACGGAAAAGATGTAGAACTGATGTCAAATTATGCCTGCTCAACCAATTTTGTTTTATTTTTATTTAACACCTAAGCTGGGCCAGTGTTATTGAAAGAATTGAGACAAATCCCATTCATATTTGGAAGTTTCTGTTCATAATGTAATAGTTAGCTTTTTTCCACTTTTCTTCTGCATTTACTAACTCATCCAGCTACTTCTCAGAACACAGTTGGATATTTTTAGCTGTTATTGTCATATTGACAGCACAGTATGATGCCACACGGTCTGTGAAAACAGGAATTATCTTATTTCTCATCTTTGTTACACAGCACCTGAAAACGCGCATTATGTTGGAGTATATTCCTTCAAACAAACTCTGGGACAGAGGCAGAAAAAGGTATCAGTCCTCTAAAATATATTAAATTCAGCCATAAATAGGAATTTTTATGCCTATGTTTCTATTAGCAGAAATATCTTTCCCGGAATATGAAATATTATATATATATATATAGTTACAAAATAAGAAAAACTCGCTAAAATAAGTTTATTTTGTATTACCTTTCAAATAAATTCAGGATAAATTATCTTGGTTTGAGACATTCTGTTTATTGTTGAACTGAAAGTTTTTGTTGTTATTTATAACAAAGTTGTGAGTGTAGGTCATTAAAATTTTCTAATATTGCAAAAGCATTGCAATGGAGACAAATAATCTCTTGCCATAGCTCTCTCCATATAATATTCTCCTTTAGGATGGATTACAGAGTTTTTAATTTTTTTTTTTTTTGGTTTTATATACTTCCCATGGTTGACTGCAAAAGTTTTAGTTGTATTCTTACACTGTCATGTCTCAGATATATACACAGGGTGCCATTTATAGTCTTTTGCTATGGTAATTCAAAGTTGAACTCATACATTATAACAATATTTACAGAGCATTTTTTAGTTCCTACCTGGAATTTTAAACAACATAATGAAAATGCAATTTTTAATTCTGTCAGCCAAGATAGCATACACTTTAGCTCCAACACTGTTTCTTTTTGAAGGTTTATTCGTTTTACTTGAAAGAGGTACACAGAGAAAGAAGAGGTAGAAGTTTATCTTCCGCTGGTTCACTACCCAAATGGCTCCAATGGCCAGAATTGGGTTAGTCTGAAGTTGAGAGCCAAGGGCTTCTTCCAGGTCTCCCAAATGGGGTGTAAGGGCCCCAGACTTTGATCCGTCCTTTGCTGCTTTCTCGGGTCATTACCTGGGAGCTGGATAGAAAGTACAACAGGTCAGACTGCAACATACACCTATATGAGATGCTAGCACTGCAGGTGGAGAATTGGCTTGATATACCACTGTGTCACCTCCAATACTTTATAAACACAAGACATAGGGGCTCTTATCTCAGCCCTCACACTCTTTGCTCGGCACCTATGGTTTCATCTTATTGTTTAAAATTATTGTATTTATTTGAGAGGGAGAGGAAGAAGGGAGATTTATGTATTTATTTGCATTTACTTAAGAGGGAGAGGAGAGAAGAGGAGAGGAGAGAAGAGGAGAGGAGAGGAGAGGAGAGGAGAGGAGAGGAGAGGAGAGGGGAGGGGAGGGGAGGGGAGGGGAGGAGAGGAGAGGAGAGGAGAGGAGAGGAGAGGAGAGGAGAGGAGATCACAAAAGCTGTGATTGACCAGGCCAAACCTGGGAGCCAGGGACTTAATTTGGACCATCCATGTGGCAGACAGTGACCTGACTATGAGGGTCATCACTTGCTGGTCCAGCAGAATGTCCACTAACTGGAAGATGGGAGTGAGAGTGGAGCCAGGACTTGAACCTGGGCATTCTAAAGTGGGATGCAAATGTCTCAAGGGGTGACTGACCATAACACCAAAATCTTGCCCTTTACTGACCCATTCTCAGTGTGTCTCAGAATCTCTACCAGACTACAGATTTCTTTTTCCATGAGTATTTTCATGTTTCTGCTGCACTCTCCCAAGTTTGTGTGCACAGTTGCAACTTTCTTTATGAAAATTCCCCTTGTGACTATTCTGTGGTTTCTTGATTCCCTAGCTTTATTATCCTTTAGTGAAGTGTTTACCTACTGAATCACACCCACAAATAAAATTCCAAAGAAAAATTTCTAAGTAATACACTCTCTGAGTTTTCCTTATCTGAAACGTCGTTTTCATGCAGCATATTTGAATGACAGTTTGACTAATATAGGGTTTTTTTGAGATTTATTTTTATTTGAAAGGCATATATACAGACAGACAAAGGGACAGAGAAATTTTTATTCTACTGATTCACTCCCTAAAAGGCCACAATGGGCAGAGCAGGGTCCATTCTGAAGCTTGGGGTTTCTTCAGTACAGGGGTCCAAACTTGGACAATATTTTCTCTGTTTTCCCAAGCACAATAGCAGGGAGCATAATCGAAAATGAAACCACCAGGATATGAACCTGCACTCATATAGGATGGCAGCGATTCTAAGTTTAAACATACTACTGGCATGCCCTAGAGATTTTAACACTGGAGGCTTAGTGACATTTGCCAAAAGCACAGGGTGCTGTTGATGCTAATCTCATGTTTTTTTCAATCTTGGTTACTTTAATTGTGTTTTTTTTTTCTTTGCTCCCTGGGGTCTCTAATACATTCTTTCTCCAAACCTGTCCATTTAGTTTTGATTTCTGGAAGTTCTCAACATCATACTCAAGCAAAAACGTTTGAAAAGCTTTCTATAAATTTTATTTTTATGATCTTTACATAGTCGGTTAGGGTGGGAAGCATTGAGGATTAGGGGAAAGTGAGTGAGACCATTGTTTCCAAATTTTCTCCTTCTTATTCCTGTATCTGGTGAGAGGGGGCCCTAAGAGAGGTCATCTGTGGGGACTGTGTCCTGACAAGAGTTCCCCAAGCTCCTCTATCAGGTCTCTCCCTTGTGGCAAATCTTGTGCACACCCGTGTCTCCTTGATCTAGACTGGCTTGGCTCACCTCCTGTCCTCATCGGAACAGTGGCCTGCCCAATCAACCCATACCCGTTCTGGTTCTTACTGTTGGATGTTATGGCCCAGCCACACCTGGTCCATGTTCAGACCCAGCTCTCGCATGATTCAGCAGGTCCAGAGATATAGCCCAGCCTGTCTTACACCCACCCTGACTCTCACGAGAACCAGTAGGTGCTGGAGTCAAGCCCAGTCTGGCACAACCCAACACATTCCAAATCCATGCCAAGGGACTCGGCAGTCATGTCCAGCCCGGGTTGCTGCCCCCATTCTGGCCCTTATGGCAGTGGGAATCATCACCAAGCTGGAGCATCCCCCA
Organism: Ochotona princeps; assembly: GCF_030435755.1. Classification (NCBI taxonomy): domain Eukaryota; kingdom Metazoa; phylum Chordata; class Mammalia; order Lagomorpha; family Ochotonidae; genus Ochotona; species Ochotona princeps. The sequence goes on from NC_080852.1 coordinate 5,844,852, forward strand.
GCTCCCCAACCAGGCTTATTCCCAGCCACAGGTGTTGCACATGCTAGTGGTTGCTTGGGCCCAGCTTGGCATAGCTCATTCCTCCGTCTTGGACATAGCCATCTCATGATGCAACCTGGTCTGACCTGATCCACCCCAACTTTTTTGTACTTTCTAGACGATTTCTTCAATTTTATAGTTTATGAAATATTTTATATGAAAAGAGGTTTTTTTGTTGTTAACTATTTCTATTTCAATCTGCATGACATTCGGCCATAAATGGAATCACAGATAATTTCATTGGTTCATTTTAGTATAATCAGGTGTTTTTAATTCCCTCTATTTTATCCTTCATTAGGTTGTCTTATTTTTTAAATTCTGGAGTTATTACTGATTGTTGGTTTTTAGAAAAAGAAAACCCAATATGCAAAAATAGGGCAACCTGGATATTTAGTTAACAAGCGACTTGGAAACAAAAGAGAAACCAGGGTGAGAAGTTGTAGTTGCTGGACATTGAACATCTAAGCAATAGACTCAGAATATTGGGCTTCAAAATGGGATCCAGTATTTAGCATTTGGGTGCTGAGGCTTTAATGTCATTTTCAAAATATTGGATTACTACTCTGCAAAAAATAAACAAAAGGCACAACAGTATTTTCAGAAAGATTGTGAACATTTGCAAATAAGATATATACATGATATAAGCAATGTATGATACATAACTGATGTTAGAAAACATGGCCTGATACTCAGAAAATATTCAGAATAAAATCTTTGTATCTGCTATAAAAAGAAAATTGCCTTAGTGAAAGTCACAAGTCACCAAATTTTTTTCTAATCTAAACTATATATGAACTATTAAAAAGGAAATAAATATTAAGATCTAAGTTACTAAAATTATGACATTGATTTATTTTCAAATGTATTTAATATCACATTTTTTAATTATATCCAGAAATTTGTGTTCCTTCCTTTGTTTCATTGTTTCAAATATGAATTTTTATGAGATTGCATTTTCATCATATGTGGACATATTATGCTTTCCAAAAACAGAAACAAAAGTTGGGGGTGCTCAGAAAATGAGATCACACAGCAGGGAAAAGAAAAAGAAAAAAAAACTTGGGAAAATTGAACATGTCCTATATAATCAAAACTATCACTTGATGATCAAGTGTAACATGGTGCAGGGAAAAGAAGCCAGATATGTATCCAGGAGAATTTGAACTTGATTTCCCCCTCTCTCTCCCATATCGGACTCCAGTACACCACCTGGGATCCATCTCCCCATTTACAAATTACGTTCTATTGCTCCAACAACTTCCTGATTGAACAGTCAAGGAAAGGAAATTGACACGGTGGCAAAAAGTACGTCTTGAGATATGGGAACCTGTGTCAGAGTGCCTGGGTTTGAATCCTGGCATTGCTTTTCAGTCCAGCTTCCTGCTAATAGCAACCCTCGAAGACAGGCCTTGATGACCTGTGTAGTTGCGTCCCAGCCACTTCCTGGCTTTCTGCTGCTCAAGCCCAGGCTGAGTGAACCAATGGATGGAAAACTTCTCACTCTATAATATTATCTTTTCTCTCTCTTTCAGATGAATTAAAGATATAAATTTCTTTAAAAGCCACTGGAATAATGTATCCATAAATTTAAAGTTTACTTTTTCAGAATCTTTGGTAGAAGATGCAAATCAGAAATCTATTTTGATATCTTCAAAATCTCATCCGGTGTGTTTCTAAGTGAGCTCTCTTAATATAATTTTATGTAAAGCTTATCTAGTATTCTCTTCTTCAAGTTCTGATGAATTTTTAAAACTGACCTTAGAGAAAGTACTGGAAGCTTGCTGTGTACCTTTAGGAAAAATGAAAACTTGTTTCTATAGTTATTCTAATTAGTGTAGAAATTGTCATATTATTTTATTATTCACACACACACAAAAAAAGTGTCTTCCAGGATTGTGTTCAATGCAGCTCCACTAGAGTTAAAATGTGCTTTAAGGAATATTAACTACAATGATATTCAAGTTAATCATGAAGAACTAAAAGGATTTATCTTGCTGTCAGTCGCAGCCCAGTTGAATACATTGATGATGGCAAATTTAAGAAGTTTAAAAATAGTAAATTATGATAATCATAAAATAGTTTTATCTGTCAAACACCTTCACGACCTGCGGGTGTTTGTACATGATTAGAAACTCCTGTTTGACAAGAGATGATAGAGGAAGGCAATAAAGCTCTGTTATTGACAATTAAAATATTATTAAATTAAGTTTTAGAGTTTAGTTAGGGGCTAATTTAATTAGTTCCATGAATTGGGGCTGTTTCCTACATTGCCATGCTGCTTTGTGATTTTGTATTTCTGCAAAAGCTCCTGTTCCCTGTTTCTTTTTATTCTCAATTTTAATTCCATTTTGGAGAAGTCTTCATTGACCAATCTATAATCTGCTACCACCTTAGTGCTTTTACTTACTTCAGAGCATTATAGTAAATACTTATTATTTATCTCTTTATTTCTTACTCTCTATCTCCCACAAGTGTGCAAGTTCCATGAGGGGATTTTATCAGTATTATTCCCTAGTTTATCTGCACTATTTAGCACAATAGCATATAGTATGGGCTTAACAGATGTATTTAAATAAGTAAAAGGAGACTAATTCACACATTTAACAACTGTGGGTTAAATTCTACTCTTCTAAGATGTAAAGTACTTCAGAAAATTCTACCAACTTCTGAATATAACCTCCATTATAACAGAAATTTTATTAGTTCAAAAATAATATCCCAGAATCTCAAAGGCAAAGTTTGTTTCTTGTCCATATGAAATCCTTAACAGAACTCCTGATTGTTGGACGACTGTCATCAGAGCAGAGGTTCACAGATGTGGGTTTCTTCTCTCTTGTGATTCTGCCTTGGTCAACATTGGGCATCCAAAGCCATTCTTGGCAGAGTTATAAAAGAAAAATGTATGGAATGCGTAGTACATTGCACTGCCTGGGTGTTAGACAAAAGGCTGGAAGTATAGTCTAGTGCTGTGCTACAGGAGAAAACCAATTGGTTGCAACATACAATCTCTACCACAGGGATTGAATATGTAAGATGCTGGATTTTATGCTTGGTAAATGGTTGCAATGAAAGAATCTCAACTGAATTTGAACTGTGGTAATGCAACAAGGTGGAAGAATCCACCTTGGGGGGAGGGTTTGGGGAGGGGGCGGGAGGAATCCCAGTGCCTATAAATCTGTGTCACATAATGCAATGTAATCAATAAAAAGAAAAAAAAATGTATTTAAATGTACAATTGTTAAGAAACGTAAGCTTCACTCACACATCTAACATAGTGCCTGAAACATGCTTGGCCTATATTAACATTATTTATCAATTAAGTTATAATGAGACAGATACATTAGATTTGCATTTTAAGAGAGCCTTATGAAATCATAACTACCAGATCGATTGCATTTCAACTTATGTCTGTCGTGTACCATCAAGTAAAAATTTAACGCTGTTAAAAGTTTTGCAACTGTTGATTTTTTATTCACTTGAAACAGAGGAGCCAGGACAGACACAGAATTTTCACTCCACGATTTTCTAAGCCATCCAGCACTGGGCTAGGTCAAAGCCAGGAGTCAGGAATTCGATCCAGGTCTCTCACCTGTAGCCAAGCACAGGCATTCTCACTTGCTGTGTAACAGCATGCGTAACACTACATGTGCAACAGCAGGTAACGGACGGGAAGCATACGTAAGAACTGAGTCCGGGCACCCCAGTATGAAATGCAGGTATGTTAAGTGTGTTTGAATCGTTATGTCAAGTACGAGCTCTTTTATTTTCTATTTTGACTTTCTCAGATTGAAAACAAGGATGACAGTCTCTGGTGTTGATAGTTTGTCAACTTTATACATAGTTGAAACTTGTTTGAGTGTCACCAGGTTATAATATTTGACACGATTGGACCTTGAGTAAGAGGTCTACCTCTACACGCTTGCTTATATTTTGTAATCTAGCAGTTTGCGATCTATGACAAAGATGACTGAATATAGAAATCACAAGATAGGCAAAATGTCTGCTTCCTAGCTCTGCAAACGCTGGTCATCCACTAGCTTTCACTGGCACACCATGCTAATTCTCAAAACTGTCTTAACGGAATCTAGTGAACCCTGGAATATGCGAAAATACATATAGACCTTGACCTCAGAGAGGTAGCACTGAAATCCCAACTGTGTGATGTTGAAAAGTTCCAGAGCCTCCCTGAGCTTTACTTTCCTTACCTGGAAAATGGTGCTCATATCACCTGCTCAGATATGAACTGTTACTATGACACTGGATATGATTATTCTTGGTATATTTGCTGATGTTTTTCTCCCTGTCCATTTTTAAAAAAAGATCTATCTATTTGAAAGGCAGAGTTATAAAGAGGGAGAGATGGACAGAGAGGGAACAAGGGATTAGCAGGGAGCTGGACTGCGAGTGCAGCAGCCAGGACTCCAGCTGATGCTCTCCTGGGAGGTGGTGTAACCTGCTATGATACAATGCCAGTCCTTTTCCTCTGTTTTTCACTCAGCAACAGCTTCTCACTATAATTATAGGGAAGGAAATGTAATTAGCTAAAGCTTATTTTTCATCTGTGAATATTTAGAATGTAGATTATCATGAGATCATGCTTTCTGAGTTCCATAAAGAGGCTTTCACTGGGCTTACACGCATAATAACTTCAAAAATCTCACCAAGGACAAAGTAAACATTCTTAAGGATGAAGAAATGGAAGTTAAAAAAGTAAGAGTAGTATTCAGTCGTGGGTATAAAAGATATTATACTATGAGCTTCAAGAGCAACAAAGGATTGGGATCAAATGAAAATGAATATTAATTTAATGCACAATAAAGTCTGTTAAGCTATTTTTATATATGTTTGGTGAAGTGTTTGCACTAGGCAAGAAACCACGGATTTTCAAAATAGCATGAGTGTTCAGTTCAGATCATGTTGGGCTTGAATTCTTGCTCTGCTGTAATTCCGAGTGTGTATGAATCTATTCCTGGCCTGTGTGGACTTCAACTTTGTTGTCTGTCACTGATGACTGATCATCGTTACCACTTACAGGTCCGTAGCTGGGAAAGATGATGTGCTTCAAGTTCCTAGCACAGTGTCTAACAAACACCAGATCCTAAATCGGTAGCATTGACATATGGTGTCATGAAGATAGATCCCCCAGTCTCTCTAACAGTGACACATTTCAGTCTTACCATTCACATTTGTTACTTCTTGGTTTCCATGTGCAGTCTGGACCTCACATGATAAGTATTATCTTAAGTGAAGAATTTAGCGCCCCGATTTAACATCATAAACATCTTGTCGGCTTCAAAGGTTGACTCATCACTGTTACAGAATTCATCTGATCCCATCATGGAAATGTTACCTAAAAACATTGCATCCATCCTCATCTATGGTGATCATATGGGGGAACTTAGTGGGGGGTGGAGGATAGTTGGGGATGGGACTTGGGAAGGGAAAGTTACAAAAAAATCACATCGCTTGTGACTAATGGTCAGGCACTCCAGACCGCCACCAACATACACACGGATGTTATTAGGCTATAGTTACAGGTTAGCATTTTTTAATTCTCGGTAATTTTTTCTTCCAACCCCAAAGTCTACTCTTGCTAGTGGGCAGACAGATCTTTTAAATGAAAGTTGAAACATAAAGGTGCTTCTTCAGAGCCTTTGAGCCCTAAGAGAGAAATGCATCTGTTTCATGTTGATACTGTTGTTTGTATATATTTGAAGTTATTTATTTGCTGAAAATTTGCCTGATATGTTTTCTTGGTGTGCCTATGTGAGCTTGTGTGTTCTTTTATTTTCCTTTTCATCTTAACAGCCCTCAAAACGAGCCCTTGTTTTTCCTATCTTTATTGAGTAAATAAGTCTATTTTAGGGCAGGTTTTGTGGATCCTGAGGGAATATGTGAATAAATGATAATTTTTTATCCATTTAGCATACTCTCTCACATAAATCCTAATACCTACACACATCGACAGAAAGCATGAGTATGTGGAATTGAATATTTTAATATGCCTTGTTTTAGAGGGAATTGGCATAACTGGCTCTGAAATTCAATATGTCATTTACATATTTTTGAACCTCATTAATCCAGGCAAGAAGCAAGGGGCTATTTTTTCTATCTTGTGAATTCGAGCATGAATACATGATCCAAATACATTTTTCAAAAATACTGAGAAACGTTCAGGATATCCATTGGTGGTTTTCCAAATGCAGTCACACCTCATTGTTAATAAATACATGTGCTGTACCAAAATATCTAAAGTACAGTGAACTTTCTTCACAACAGCACTTTCTAGTATGATTAAGCATGAGAGGAGATAACCAGGAAAACTCTTTAGTCTGAGTAGAAAGACTTGCTGATTGGTCAAGTGATAATTATGTTGGATATTATTTTGGAAGGGTGGTTTGGAAGACATTTTATATAGAGAGGGAGAGACTGAAATACAGGGGGAGAGAGAGAGAGAGAGAGATCTTCCATGCACTGGTATACTCCCCAGATGGCAGCAATGGCTAGAGCTGTGTCAGTCTGAAGTCAAGCTATGATCAGCAGGGGTCCAAGGGTTTGGGCCTTTGCAATGCTTTCCCAGGCACATGAGTAGCGAGCCGGATAAGAGGTCTAGCATCTAGGACTTGAACTGGTGCCCACATTGGGAGATCTTTAAGTAACAGGTATACCATATGGGAGTAGCCAGGTTGGAGTTCCAGCCACATTACGAATTCTGCACTCCTGCAAATGCACACCACGGATGGCAACAGGTGATGGCTCAAATGCTCGGGTCCTATTGCCCACATGGAAGATTCCAAGCTGCCCACTCCTGGCTTCAGCATGGCCTAGGTTCTGTTGCTTACTTTTGGAGAGTGACCAAAAAAGCAAAACATCCCTGTTACTCTTTCAGTCCCTACCTTTAAAATAGAAAAATAAATAGGATAAATAAAAAATTAAAACCTATATTTAAAATGAATAGTTTTATTGAGATGGAATACTTATATATTTTTCATTTAAAGTGTGCTGGATAAGCTTTGAGGGTGCTGTTGGATTGTGAAACATCACTGTTTAAATCTAATTTTAAATATTTTTAATATCACAACGTGCAGACTCATATCCATTTTTCCCACTTCCCTTCTCCAAATTTAGGAAAAAATTAATTTTTCTGTATATGTTTTTTTTCTGTTTTCAACATGTATATATATCCGTATAATTTTATATATATATGCACATCTATATATGTTGGTATAAGAAAAATACATAGATAAAAGTACATGTATAAATACAATAGTGTAGTATTTGGATTTTATAATTGGCTTTTCTCAAGACTCATCCATATTGTAGTATATGCTGGACTGGCAGTATATTTTTTGATTGCTAATGAGTATTCCATTTTATGGTTATATCATGATTTGCTTATCTATTGTTTTTACTTTTGACTACTACAAATGATCAGAAATAGTCATCAACAAATTATGTACATTTTGTGTGTATAGGCATATAGTTTTGCTTTGTATTATCTTTAATGTTTAGCATTGTTGATTGATACATAGTAATTGTACATGTATGGTGTGATATTTCAACATGTGTACATTATGTAATGATCAGATCAAGGTTAATTGGCATATATATCACCTCAGATATTTATCAGTCTTCTGTATTGGGGAGCATTCAAAATCTTCCCTATTAGCTGTTTTGAAGTATTCAATTATCGTCAATAATAGTTATCTACTATGCTATGGGATACAAGCAGTTTATTCTTTCTATCCAATTGCACTCTTGTATCCTTTAATCATTCCCTGCTGTCATCCCTTCTAAAGACCACTCCCAGTCGCCAGTAACTACTATGCTATTTTCTGCTTCAATGAATGTTTCAACTCCAATATATAATTAATAACATGTGATATTTATCTCCATGTAGTTGATTCATTTCACATAACATAATTCTGTTCATCTTTTGCTTCAAATGACAGAATTTGGTTCATTGTTTTATGACTGAGTAATAAACCAGTTTTTAAATCCACCGTGTTATCTTTATGAATTCAGTAATTGGTTGATATCTAGGTCAATCCATATCTTGGTTGTTGTGAAAAGCGACAAATGAACATTGACATATTAATCTTAGTTCCTTGGTATAAATATCTGACAGTGGTTGTTGGCCCGTTTGTGTTCTTTTTTTTTTTGACAAAGTTACTTTTGTTTTTCATAGTGACTGTGCTGATTATACTATATCATATCATATCACATCATATATCATATTTACATATTTTACATATTATATTGCCACCAACAGCATATGAAATTCCTCATTCTCACGGGCATTTGTTATTTTTGTCTTTTTGATAATTGCCCTTGCGACTGGGATGAGATCATTTCTACTATTGTTGTGGTTTTAATTTGCATTTCCCTGATTAGTGATATTGAACATTTTTTGCATGTACCTTTAACCATTTTATAGCCTTGTTTGTCAAGGACTAGATAACTTGTCCACTTTTCTTCAGATTTTTCAAATTGAGGGAAGTTAATCATGTAGTTAGAATATTTCCCCCGTAGATCATGTCATTTACAGAGGTTTTCTTCTCTTATTGTGTCACTCCCTCACTTTGTTGATTTTATCCTTCACCCTACAGAATGTTTTACTTTGATATAATTTCATTTGTCATTTTTCCTTGTGTGTGCTTTTGTGGTTCATTTCCAAAAGCATAGCAGACAAATGTTCTGAGGCATTTCCCTTATATTTTATTGAGTGATTTTACTTAGTGTACAATTAAATCTGTCCCATTTTGATTTTTTTTATATGATGGGAGAAAGAGCTCTGGTTTCTTTTGACATGTGTAAATACTTTCCCTGTAGCAGATGTTGAAGAGACATTCCATTATCAATGTATGTTATTGGTACCTTGGTCAAAACCTAGTTAACAATAAATAAATATAAGTCTTTCTTATGGGTTCTCTCTCTGTTCCAATGGTTTCTGAGTCCATTTTTACGCCAACCCTATCCTGTTCTTGTTGATGTTGCTTGGGAGCACGTTTTGGCATCAGCATTTTGTAATTCTTCCACATTTGTCCCTTTGGCTGTTTTAGACGTGTGGGCCCATTCGAATTCCACGACTGGTTTTTTTTTTTTTTTCCGTCTTTCTGTGAGGCTGTCATGGATAATGTGCTAAGAATTTCCTTGGATCTGTAGATTTACATGAGTGGTATGGGTGTTTTAACAATATGAATTCTTGGAATCTATGACCACAGAAGATACTTTCTTTTTGTTTGTTTTCTCTCCAACTTCCTCCATTAGTGTTTTGCATTTTCTATTATCAATAACACTCACCTCTTTGATTACACTTACTCCAGTGTGTTTTACTTTTTGGGGAAGATACTGGGAATGGGAGTGCTGTCCTGGTTTCCTGGCAATTGTGTTATTTGTATGTCAAACAGCCACTGACTTCTATGTGTGACATTGTATCCCACAAACTTGTTGGGCTCACTTAGCAGTTCTAAGAGCCTTGATGATTTTATCTGCAAACATAGATAATTTGATGTCCCCCTTTACTATTGGTCTTTCCTCTCTTTCTTTCACTTGCCTTATTTTTCAATTGAAGAATTCTAACCCAATATTGAGTGGTATAATGTGACTTTCCTTGTCTGACTGCTAATTTCAGAGGAAATGATTTGTTTTTTCTTCATTTGACTTGATGTTATACATAACCTTTATTGAATTCAGGTATTCTCCTTTTATATGTGGTGTATTTAAAAATCATGTTCTCTCGGGGCCCAGCGAGATAGCATAGCGATTAAAGTCCTCATCTTGAACGCGCCGGTATCCCATATGGATGCTGGTTCTAATCTCGGCAGCTCCACTTCCCATCCAGCTCCCTGCTTGTGGCCTGGGAAAGCAGTTGAGGACGGCCCAAAGCCTTGGGACCCTGCACCCATGTGGGAGACCCGGAAGAGCTCCTGGCTCCTGGCTTTGGATTGGCTCAGCTCCAGTTGTTGTGGTCACCTGGGGAGTGAACCATCGGATGGAAGATCTTCCTCTCTGTCTTTCCTCCTCTCTGTATATCTGCCTTTCCAATAAAAATAAATAAATCTTTTTTAAAAATCATGTTCTTATAGATGAACTGCATGATGCTAGATCTTTTACCTTTGTCTACATCAGCAATGCCATGATGCACTTAAATAGCAGAATTTTCAACTTGTACTGCGACAAAGGGATTATACTACTGCAATAATACGGGAAAAATGGAGGGCAAGGCAAAATTGGAGTGAGAAATGGGAGGGAAAGGGGAAGGGAATCTACCTACAAAATAGTTTCATGAGAAATAATAAAAACAATTAAAATAAAATACAGTAATACTTTAAAAAAATCATCCATGGATTTCACAAATATTTTCACACCAAGATGAATTTTCATTCAATTCTGTTTTCCATGACTTAAAAAATATACCTTTGCATTTATTTTTTGAACGTTTTTATCATGACTAATATTAAATTTTGTGAAATGCTTTTTCTTCATCTGATAAAATGGTAATTTGGTTTCTGTCCTGCACTTTGTTGATGTGCTTTTATTGTTTTGTGTATGTTGAACCATCCTGTGTTTGTGAGATAAATACCCTTATTCCTGATATGTAATGTTTTTATTGTGCTAATGGGTCCTATTTGCTTGGATGGTGTTCATACTTCTTGCATCGATGTTCATTAAGAATATTGATCTTAGTTTTGCTATTTGGTCATGTCTTTCTACGGTTTTGCTATCAAGGTCATACTAGTTTTAGAGAATGAGAATTCCCACTCACACTTCTTTTTTGTTTTCACAATAGCTTGAAAATAGCTAGTGCTCATTCTTACTTCAAAAGTTTTATAATTTAAAAAAATTTTAATTTTCTTTTGATTATTATTTATATAATTGAAAGGGATATGCACCCATGTGGATCTCTGATTAGGTCGGAGAGGGTCAGGTATGGAGGAAAGTGGGTGGGTAGAACAAATGTTTCAGCTCTTTTTTTCTTTGTCCATAGGGGTGGAAGTGGAATAGGGCCACTCCTTATTGTTAAACTGTATCAGTACTCAGGGATGGGGGCAATCCTTAGACGATGACTTAGAGACCCTGGTGTAGGGAATAGTGTTCCAAGTGATTTTTGATGGTTCTGAGAAGTTGTTGGTTCCATTTCTCCAGGGTATAGAACACCCTTCCAAGGTCTATTGGTTGACCAACTCCACCTGAGTGCAACCACAGGCCCAGGAACATGCTGCAAAGTTTGGCCAGGAGAACAGTCCAACCTGCTCTGCTTTCCATCTTCTGACAAGGCTGCTGGTCCAGATGCGCTGGCTGTTACGTCTCCTATGTGCATCTGGGCGTGTTGTCTGCTGCACAGGCATCCACAACTGCCTGGTCCTGGCAGAAGCACTCCAACGTCGGACAGCACATCCTGTGATTTTCCCCTGTGGCCTGGATCTGAGTGGAGAGGCCCAGCTGGGGAACCCTCCAAGAAATCTCCTCTGGGGTGTCTTCAGACTTTCCTCCCATGTGCACCAGCTAGCCAAGGGGTCAGGCTCGGTCCGTTATATGCATCAGCCAATGCACATACCAGTGAGTGCAGCTACTGGTCAGTCTTGTCCCCAGCCTTATATCACAAGCAAAACAGACTGAGCTGGCCTGCCACAGACCCAGTCCTCATGCAGACCAGCAGGTGCCACGGCCTAGCTTGGGTGTCCCCTAGTACCCTCCTCCAGAAGCCATCTATTTTTGTTGCTATGACACTGTTTGTTACTGGTCTAACCACATTATTTACTACTACTTTATTTGGTTGTACATGTCCTCTTTCAGTGCTTTTATTATATGTGTTTAGAGCATTACTATCCTTTTTATCTTGGGTTTTTAATTTGAAGCTGTATAACTTGTTCATAATGGTCTGTTATGATATTTTAAGGGTTTTTAATTTGAAGGTGTATAACTTGTTCATAATGGTCTGTTATGATATTTTGATTACCTGTGATAACTGTTTTGTCACACATGTCATTTTACTGGAGTTCACCTCTTTTTTCACGGTTAGACATTCTAAGTGTTTGCCAATTTTTATATTTTCAAGAAACTCCCCTGCAACTCATAGAATTTAAATTGATGTCTCAGTTCCCTTATTGACCCATTGAGCATTCAACAGACTGCTGCTTAGTTTCCATGTAGTTACACAACTTATATAGGTCTTGGTGATTTCTGATTTCTCGTTCCAATTCCTAAAGTTTCCTTTTTTGCTCACTGATTTCATTCCACTGAGGTCAGAGAGGATGTATGTCATGTCTACAATTTTTCCAAAACACTGGCAAGACTCGTCTGTGACCTAAGGTAGGAGCCGTGTTGGAGGATGTGCCATGTGCCAAGCAGGTGGATTGGTATGCTGTGGCTCTTGGCTGACATACTCTGTAAATGTTTGTTTGGTCCATTTAGTCTATTATAGAAAGTAATTCCAAAGTGTCCTTGTTAATTTTTTGTCTGAATAATCTGTACATTTCTGAAAGTAGGGTTTCGAATTCTCTAACTATTATTATATTAAGAATCAATCCTTCCTTATATGTGTATAATGTTTGCTTAGTTCAGTTGTGTGCTCCAACATTGGGAAATATGTATTTACAACTGCTGTTTTCTCTTGTTCAACTGATTTCTTTATCACTATTTAGTAACCTTTCTGGTCTCTGTTTTACAATTTTTAACTTGAAGTCTGTTTCATCTGAGTTAAAGTGTGGTTATTCTTGCTCACTTTTAGTTTCATCTGCACAATCAATTATTTTATGCACGTTTTTGCTGAAGAAGGGAGTTTCATGTGGAAAGCATATGACTGGACCCAGCATAGTAGCCTAGCAGCTAAAATCCATGCCTTGCATGTGCCAGGATCCCATAGGGGTGCTGGTTCTAATTGCAGCAGCCCCTTTCCCATCCAGCTTGGGAAAGCAGTTGTGGCTTGGGAAAGCAGTTGAGGACAACCCAAAACCTTGGGAATATTCACCCATGTGGGAGACCTGGAAGAGGCTCCAGAATCCTTGCTTTGGATAGACACAGCTCCAGCTGTTGAAGCCATTTGGGGATCCTGAGAGATATGCATTTGAGGGCATACTGTCCTAGCTTAAAAAAATGTCACTGAATCTGTTAAAAACCTGTTTAGCCCAGCATAGTAGCCTAGTGGCTGAAGTCCTTGTCTTGAATGTGCAGGGATCCCCTATGGGCACCAGTTCTAATCCTGACTGCTCCATTTCCCTTCCAGCTCCTGGTCTATGGCCTGGGAAAGCATTCAGGGATGGCCCAAGGTCTTGGGACCCTGTACCCACGTGGAAGACCAGGAAGAAGCTCCTGGCTCCTGGCTTCAAATAAAGCCATTGAAGCCACTTGGGGACTGATTCAGGGGATGGAGGATCTTTCTGTCCCTCCTTCTCTCTATAAATCTGCCTTTCAAGTAAAAATAAATAAAATAAATCGTTAAAAAATTTGTTTAGCTAGTTTGTATCTCCTAATTGGAGCAATTCAACCCATTTGCATCTAGGTTATTATTGATAAGAGTAACCTTTCCATTCTGTTAGTATTTCTGATTATTTTGCGTATTCTTTACTCATGTCTTCCTCTCTTGGGCTCATCTTTGTGGTGTTGTAATTTCCTACACTGGAAGGGCGTGATAATCTTTTCTCTTTTGTGTAGCTGCTGTCTGTATTTGTGCATCTAACATGCCTCTCATCACTGAACTCTTGCATTCACTCCCTGGACAATGAAATTTCTGAATCAGATAAAGAAATCTGTTTCAGCATTCCTCTTCTTGGCAAGTCTATGCAGAACATTTTTGTTATATGTCTAGTAAAATTTCCAGTGGATCATTTTGACATCGTTTCATTTAGTCCTTGAGATGCAATCATAATGAAATCAAGTTAAGGTGGCTAATTCAGAAGTTTTTGTTTAAGGAAGAAGTAAGATTCATCTATAAAACTTGGGTTTCCACTCATATATGGAATTTTATTTTAAATCCTACGTATGTAAGAAACCATCACTTAGTTTGAAAAGGTAAAGAAATGGATTTCAATGGGAATCATTTCAGTGGGGATCATATTGCACTCTAGTTTCTGTGGGCTAATGTTAGAGCATGCGCTGATGGACCAAGTGAATAATGTATGCCACAGATGGGTCCCATCTTTGATACTCTGACCTGTGTTCATCCTGGTGCTGGGGCAGCGTGTTCCTGACCCCCTCCTCTACTGTTCATCAGAAACATCTAATAAACATGATGTTTGAGAAAGGAATAAGTGGAGTTGGATTTCATTTCCCCCCAGGATCCTGGGAGTTCTCAGAAATATGTAATTTTCACACACCGCATGAGATAATACAAGAAACAGAAACCAGTGTAACTCAACAGCCAGAAGCAGTCCTCTGATTGCAGTTCTCTCCTGAAAAGCTGTGCAAAGTTGAAAAGTTTAAATGCAAAAGAAATTATTTTCTCCTTTTCTAAATTTCCATAGTAGGGATGGCCTTATTTCTTTACCTTGTGAAACTCTTATTTTGCCTCTCCCCTCCATTACAGTGACTGTTCATTGGGTACAGGAGGATAGAGGCCTTCAAGGACAACAGGCAGGGAGCAAGAAGACAAGTTGCAAACTGTCCAGCTGAACTGTATCTTATGAGGTTGCTGTAACACAATGACACTTGGTTCACTCCCCAAGTATCTACAATGGCCAGAGCTGAGCCGATCAGAAACCAGGAGCCAGGAGTTTCTTCTGACCACATGGGTGCAGGGTCTCAAGGCTTTGGGCTGTCCTCTACTGCTTTCCTAGGTCACAAGCAGGGAGCTGGATGGGAAGTGGAGCTGCCGGGATTAGAACTGGGGCCCATACAGGATCCAGCACTTGTGAGGTGAGGACTTTTAACCACTAGGTGACTTTTGAAAATATTGTTTGAAAACTGTTTCTTTGCCAAAGATTGAGAAAGCAAAATAATATTTTTGATTAGCAATAGTTTTAAGCTAAATGAAATCAGTTAAAAAGCTTTTGTATACTACAAATACAACTAGAGTTGTGTGTAGTACATATTTTAGTCAAATTATTTACAGCCAAGTTTTAAATAAACATTTAATAAGGTGAAGAATAATTGAGCATTACTGTCCTAGAGTGAAATCTTAGGCTAGACATGACTTTTTAAAAAGGAGTTACCGTTGGACTTGGCATGATTGCTCAGTGGCTAAATCCTCGCCTCACAAGCACCAGGATCCCATATTGGCACCAGTTTGTGTCCCGGCTGCTCCACTTCCCTTCCAGCTTCCTCCTTGTGTACTGGGAAAGCAGCGGAGGATGGCCCAAAGCCTTGGGACTCTGTGCTTTTGTGGGAGACCTGGAGGAGTCTTCTGGCTCCTGGCTTCAGATCATCTTAGCTCTCACAGCTTTGGTCACCAGGGGAGTGAAGTAACGGAAGGAAGATCTTTTTCTCTGTTTATCCTTCTCTCTGTAACTCTGTCCTTCCAGTAAAAAACATATAATAAGTCTTTTTAAAAAACAATTATTATTGCCACATTGCTATTCAAACTTCAAAAACATTTGACCTTATTATGTTGGGTAAGTCCCTCCCTTACTCTCCTCTCCTCTCCTTGCCTCCACTTTTGTTTTGTCCGGGTTGCGTCTAATTGTTTTTGGCCAGCAATATTGCTTCTCTTACTCAATATTAGTAATTTATTCAAAGCAATTTAGTGTCCTTAAACATCAATAGGGAAGAGTTAAATTATTGAAGCAAGTCCTAAACTTGACTCATGCATTTCCTCAAGAACACATTTTAAAGCTTGTGTAATGCTTTTGCCATTACTTCTGTAAAAACGTTTCAATATTTATGTAAAAATGTACTGCTTGGCATAATTACTTAAGGAAAAAATAAAACTTTTAAACCTTTTGAATCTTGACAATTGGCCCTAGCTCAATACAAGTGGCTTTGAAGATGAGCAAGTTGTTAATAAATTTTTACTACCATTTAAAGTTTCATACATGTGTACCAATTTTAGTGTCTTCTCTGCAGTAGAATATTGGAAATTTATTTATAGGCTTTTGTCATACAAATAATATCAACTCCCAGAGCTCATGAATTTGATCCACATGAATAAACTGTTTCTTTTGAAGCAATTTTGAGTGTCGGTAAGTTTTTCTTCACACCGTAACACAAATTTGGTCCATGACTGACAGCATAAAATATTTTACTGATAATTAAGCATTACTCTCTTTAAAATAGCTTTTGTCAGGATTCGGATTTCTTTTTTTTAGGTAAAAATTGAAAGATCACATTTCTTTATATTTTGCTTAATCACAGATAGAGACATCTTTATGCACAGAAAGCACCACTATGCCCAACTGAGTCCCTCCATAAAACCTACAGTTTCCCAAGCACATTCCCTCGAATTCTAACCACTTGACATAACTATCTTAGAATATTCGTTGAGCACCTTTGCAGCACTGAGAATACTGCATGGACCTGGACAAAGTCCCGGCCTACAGGAGCTTGCTTTCTGCTTCAGAAGCAGAGATAAACACCCCATTCTGAGTGTCGTGGGGGTGTCGAAGTGGCTGACCGGGCAGGAGAGGAGCTGGCAAAACTGTTTCTGGTATTTCAAAGAAATCTTCAGCAGTGCTCATTATGTTTTGGAGATTTTCTTCAGAAGATTCCTTTCTCAATTCTGATTATATTTTAGTTATTTTTCAAACTGCCAATATAGCAATTCTGGTTGTTTTTGTGTCATCAAAGTTCTGTAAAACAAATTGAAGACAGTGATATTTGTATTGCAATATATTTTTTAAAAACTACCAGAACCCATGATAGAGGAACTCTTCTTCTTTTTTTTTTTAATTAAGGTTTATTTATTTATTATTTGAAAGGCAGATTTACAGAGAGGAGACTCTCTTTCTCTTCTCTCTCTCTCTCTCTATCTCTCTCTCTTTCTCACACACACACACACACACACACATCTTTCATCTGCTGATGCACTCCACAAATGACTGCTACAATGACCAGAAATGGTTCAATCTGAAGCCAGGAGCTTCTTGCAGGTCTTCCACATGGGGGCAGGGGCTCAAGGATTTGAGCTATCCTCTGCTGCCTTCCCATGAAATGAAGCAGCTGGGAGTAAAACCCGTGCAGGTATGGAATGCCAGTGCTGACAGGTAAGAGGATTAGCCTATTGAACCATTGCGCCCACTCCCAGAACTATTGATTTCTAACATTACACAATATTGTAAGATTATATGGGGTATGATGATAGAAAAGGCCTTTGGGAGTATCTATTCAAAGTTGTCCTTCTGCTTTCAATATAAATGCTAAGGTTCCTATGAATATTGTTTCCCCCCCAAATTATGCTGCAGATAACCCACAGTTTTCAGCATATTGTTCTAATCAAAATCATTTTTTTCTGTCATGAAATTAATTATAATATGTTAGAATAAACCTATAATCAAGAATTAAGAATGAGAATATTTGGTCATGATAGCACATTTGTAAATAAGCTAAGCCTTTGTGTAATGTTCAACTAATTTTTTTTTCATGGTCAAAGCATCATTCTAGCAGAAACAAATTAATTACCAAGGAGTTTCTCAGACAGTCCATTCTTCCCATAGAGTAAACGACTACTTATCTCAAGCTCAGCCAATAAAGATTTCCTTTCATTTTAAATAAGTAGCTATTGTTTTCTCAAGCCTATGTCAAATCACAGATCAAATATTTCACTTTCAATTTAGATGGAATTCGTTTCTTTTGATGAAATATTTTGCTTGTTCAGTGTTAAAGTTGAAAATGTGGTAAATAATTATAATGCTCATACTTAGTTTTAGACATATGCTTGGAGCTCTCTATTTGAAATTAGAGCTGCTAATGTTAATCTTTTTCTTAGGACCCTCAGGAATGCACTGTGAAGCAGCATGCTTTAAAGCGGTACCTTAAGGGATCCTAGATGAACTCCTCTCTCTCAGAATTGCGTCTAATGGCACATGGTCTAGAACATGATTTTTATCCAGTCTCATTTTTTTTTTGCTAAAATTTTCCAAAGTTTCAAAAAGGATAATTTTGATATAGGATGAGAAACCTGAACAGTAAACAGACAGATATCACTGTAATTCAAAGCAACTTCAATTTAAATTCATACCACGTGCAGTGGACAAAGCAGCGAAAGTACTCCAGTTGAAGCGACAAACGCCTGTTCATCCGCATCATTATAACCCCTGAATACCTTGCTCTTGTAACTGCATACCGTGTCTGGGTTGCAAATATAGGAATGAAACCTATTGATTACTTCTGGATATGTTGAGAGCATAATAATCTTTAGAATAAGAATTGGCATCCCCTTGAATGAGTCACTGTGCAAACAAGGGTCCAATTGATTTGCTTTATTGTAATGAATGCAGTGATCATTACCATTCATTGAGAACTCTGGGTCAAGGGCTTCACTGAGCACTCTGTGAGTGCTTACATAATTTCATGGCAGCTAACAGTGATTTAATTAATTCTCACCATTTAATGAGGGAGGTTCTATTACTTCCACTGTGAAGATGAGGCAATTGAGGTTCAGACATAATAAGTAACTTATAGAAATCATGAACTTTGGGTTTAATAAATGGCAGGTCCATAGACAGTTTCATCTTGCATGTACACTATTTCCAGGTATTCACTCTCTGCTTCACTGTTGATTGGTGTCTGTCTGAAACTTTGTCATCACCTTATATATGAAACATAATTGTGGGCTGCACCTGCCAGGTGGGTTGTACTGTGCTTGGGTTCTGCGCTTCACTGCAGTTTTATCTGGCATGGTCTGGCAGATAGAATAATTAAGCATTCCTTTTCTTCAGTAATCGTTTTCACTTTACTTTAGACGTGAAACTAAGGTTTAAAACTTCATAAGCACTTGCCTTGCAGTGGGATGTATACCAATTTCAGCTCATAGTACTCTTTGGACACTTTTATATATTTGAAGTTGTTGGATTAAGATTTAATCGCCCTATTCATATTTTTAAAATGAAAAATAGCGTAAGATCCCTGAAACTACCTTCATTTTTCATTTTTACTTATCTAAATATATTATGAAATCTGAAGATTAATGATTTTATATGTGACTACTATAAATCCATTAGTATATATTGAACTTCATGATGTCCTTCAAGCTTGAAGAGTGAAAAGCTGTCTTCCATTTAGAAATTTCCTTTCCATGTAGGACTACATTGCCTGTCTAATTGGAGAGACAAATCTACCTAGTTTTCCAAGGCTGTTTCTTACAATCATTCCATTAGTTTGTCATCGTACTTTTCCTGCAGGGGCTGAATCTTGATCAGAACTCTTGTTTGTACACAGCAAAAGCACAAAGTGAATTTGCTTAAGCACAAGCAGGGCTCTTGGCTCCCATTGTGAAAAACTGTTCGTGTTCTCTTGGTCTTGACTTAGGGATTGAAACAATGGCCGCCTTAGCTTCTCTTTCCTCTCCCTGCTGTGTCCTGTGTTCTCTCTGTTGGCTTAAGCCCTTACACAGCAACTGCTGACGTGTCCAGATGGCTTTTGTTAACACTGTTGATATATCGAACCAGTTTTAAATACATAGTTTCTAAATTTTATCAAACGTTTCCGTAGGCTCTGGGGTTTCCCTTACCCCCTCCCCAGATTCCTTCTCCCAACAGACTTCCCCTATATTACTAGTACAGTCCTTCACAAGCAGTCCTAAATCCATCAATCTGCTATTGAAGCAGGTATGTTGTCAGGTATAGACAATGCCAGAGACTCCAACATCCTATTGTCAGGATAAATTTAACAGTTTCGTTGTGAGTCCATCTTTGATTTGGAAGTAGAGATGCGTACCGCGAACTCCGCCCTTCTCTCGTCACCGCAGCAACCTTCAACCTTCAGCTCAAGTCTGGATTGTGTCGTTTCTCAGACAGACAGGTTGGAGGGGTGCCTCTCAAAAGACAAGACAAGGGCTGAGGGGCAGAAAAGACAACTTTGAGACTATTTCCTCCCAAGTGGAAGAGTAGTCTCTTAGTAAATCTATCCACCCATGTCATGACGACTAACCTGGAGGCCGGGGGAGCTGGTACTGATTTCCTGTAGGCCAAGTTTGTACTGAAAGCATGTGCAAGTCTCCCTTACGTAGCCATCGTCAGCTACTCGGTTAAGCATCAATCCTTAAAGCGGTCTGGGTCTATGCTTGTGACGGCTGGCATGAATGCAGGACAGAAGTGGGGGAACAGTAGCAACGGACCACAGAGACACAAGATAGGGCTGTTTCGTCTGATTCACTCCGTGAGGTAGACGAACTGTAAAGGTCACAGTGCAAAATGGCCACTTGCGATTGTCGTGAGTTATCTCCCTTTGCCTTCCACATGCTAAGGATGGCTCTTAAAAAAAAATTATTCCTTTTTATTACAAAGTCAGATAGGAGGAAAGACAGAAAGGAGGAAAGGAGGAAAGACAGAAAGATCTTCTGTCTGATGATTCACTCCCCAAGCAGCTGCAATGTCTGGAGCTGAGCCAATCCGAAGCCAGGAGCCAGGAGCCTCTTCCAGGTCTCCCATGCGGGTGCAGGGTCCCAAAGCCACGGGCCATCCTCAACTGCTTTCCCAGGCCGCAAACAGGGGGCTGGATGAGAAGTGGGGCTGCGGGGATTAGAATCGGAACCCATAGTGGATTCTGGCGTGTGCAAGCTGAGGGCTTCAGCCGCTAGGCTACTGTACCGGGCCCAGGATGGCTCTTTTATTTCCAACATGTTGTTCTATGATTTAAAAGTATTTGATCATTATAAAAATCAGGCAGTTTGGAACTGTGAAATTTTAGTTTAAAGGACAGTCGCTGCGGGGGCTTACATGCTAAGCAGACATTCCTGGACCCACACTGGCTGCTTCAAAGAGAAAAAAAGCAAGAACATGAAGACTGTGGCTCAGAAATCAGTGTGTTTGCCCAAATGGTTGCTCAGCAATGCAAGTGCTGATTGGGAGAGCTGGGCTGGGTGAGGTGGAAATGTTGCCTCTTCAAATGTTTCTGGAAGTCTGAATATTCTTAATCTGCTTAAATTAGCAGCAAAGCCAGGAAAAGAAAAGGATGATCAAGAGGAAAAATAATTTTAGGATAACAATGGGGATCCTATTGTTGGTTTGTGGTCATAAGCCTCACAAAATTAGAAAGGATTTTGAAACATGCATAATGTATTTCAATATATAATTTTCAATCATGAAAACATATGAAAACATATTAAATAAGTCACTGGGCACATAAATCAGATTCGTCCAAAACACGGTTGACATCTGAATGAGATGTGATTAAAATCTTAACAATCTGGGGGTATTTTTAAGCAGAAAATCAAACCCCCCTTTGACTGTGACATCTAATTTGGCACCAAGCCTGCATCTCATTTTCATTAAGGAAAAAACAGAAATCTAAGCAGTTTGTTTCTTAAATGACAGTATTTAAGCTTTTTTACAAAGATACGAAAATAGCAAAGTTCGCAGTTCAAACTTTAGAATTCATACAGGCAGTAAGACCATTCAGGTAAGGTACCAGACGGAAAGGCTGCCAAAGTCATCTTCTCCCACGGAGGCAACCAAGGGAAAGTTCTCAATCTCCAACAAACAAAATTTACTAGTCACAGATGCCCACAAAACCTATTACAAAGCATCCTTTTAGGGTTTTGCTTAACATTTGACACCCATAACAAATATTGTGAATATAATCAAGCTATACAATAACAGAAAACCCTGAAGACTTTCTATAAGAGGAAATCTTTCCTTTCCTGCAATGGTTGTGCTTGCTGATTGTAAAACTTCACAGGGCGTTGAAAGCATTTGCTCTCCCAGTTTGGAGGGCTGGGAAGATTCACCAAGCATAGGCAAGCTAGAAGGAGGAAAGCCACTGGCAATAGTAGTCTTGGCCTGGGTTGGGATCTAAACCCTTCCCCTCCCATTTCCTCCCCTCCCTTCTCCTCCCCTCTCTTCCCCTCCCCTCCACTCTTCTCCCCTCCCATCCATTCTTTTCCCCTCCCCTCCCTGTCCCTTCCCTCCCCTCCCCCTCCCTCCCTTCCCCTTCGTATCTTCCCCTCCCCTTTCCCCTCCCCTCCCCCCTCCTCCCTTCTCTTCTCCTCCCTTCCCCTCCCTTCCTCTCCCCTCCCCTCCCCTCACTTCTCTTCCCCTCTTTTCCCCTCCATTCTCCTCCCCTCCCCTCCTCTCTCCTCCCCCCTCTCCCTCCCCTCCCTCCCCTCCCCTCCCTTCCTCTCCCCTTCCCTTCCTTCCTCTCTCCTCCCTTCCCCTCCCCTCCCGCTTCCCTTCCCCTCCCTGTCCCTTCCCTCCCCTCCCCCTCCCTCCCTTCCCCTTAGTATCTTCCCCTCCCCTCCCCTCTCCTCCCCTTCTCTCCCCTCCCCCTCCCTCCCTCCCTTCTCCTTCCTATCTTCCCCTCCCCTCCCCTCCCCTCTCCTCCCCTCCCTTATATTGTTGGGAGACACCTCAATGGCGGTATGATGGACTTCTGAGGGTCCTCGAAAGACACCTGTTGAAAGACTGGAGGAGAGAACAATGGGGGAGAGGGGATGAGGCAAACCCAGTGCCTATTAAACTGTGTCATAAAATAAAGAAAAAAGAAAGAGTTATAGACTTCGATGAGTTCAACTACGGGTACAACTATGGTACGCACCCCCTAATAACCACTCTCCCCTAACAATATATGGGTCATTTTCTTCTGCACAGACAGCTCCTTCTTGCTCCTTTGTTGTTGAATCCCATGAGCTAAACAGGGGTTCTATATTTTTGAAATGTTTACAGATAATTTTAATTTACATAAACAGAATGACACTAAAAAACATCATTGAATCCTTTCAATATTTCAGCAAAAGTTATGAATATGGACCAGGTTAACCTGCCACTTGTGGTAGCAGCATTCCGCAGTGCTTGGACCCCTGTTCCGATGTTGGAGAGCCAGAAGTTCCTGACTCCTGGTTTGTAGAGTGGATTTTCCATCAGATGGAAAATCTCTGTTTCTCCCTCTCTCTCTGTAACTCTTCCTTTCAAATAAATAAATCCTACTATTTTTGGAAGCTGTTTCAAATGTTCACATTTTCTTGTATGCATCCTTTCCAGAAAAAAAAAAAGTCTTATTGAGTTCCCACATGTAAGCGAACACATTTTAGTAGGATTTAATAAAAACAAAATTGGCTTCAGTTTTTCTTTTTCTGCTTTGTTGACAGTGACAGCAGGTGAGAGGACAGTGTGAGCTTGGAGAACATTCATTACTGTTCAATATGCAGAGCGACAGGGGAGGGGAATTAACGCAGAGGTGTGCAGAAGATGCTTGAGTGTGGCCGAATCAGCAACAGCCCTCTGTGGGAGTGCATGCGCTGAGGCTACCCATCATCTGGAACCTGCTGCACTCAGCGAGGAAACGTAAATTGCCAATGCAAATACTCTGTGAGAACTAGCGGGAAGAAGGTAAGGGACCAATAGAAATGGGACCACCCTGCTGCACTTTCTGGGGCGGGGGCTTCTCTAACGCTACTGTGACTTTCAGCCTATTTTACGGAATAGTTTTCTCGCATCCATGGTAAGTGTTTTTAGTCAAAAGACAGTGAGATTTCCCAAAGAGTGCCAAAGAATTTAATGAGCAAAAAAGACTAGAAAATGAGTGAAAGAAGTAGCAATTGTTCAGTGACTGCTACACAGGCATTGTGCAAAAGCTGGCTTGCTTAGCAGTGAATATTTAAAACTGGCAACCACATCACAGGAAAGCGAGGACGCAATCTGACGATTTGGCAAGCTCACTCACTTAAAGATCTAAGAAAACAGAACAATGGGACCTTGGGTGAATACAGTTTCTGATTCAAAATATTATTTCAAAGGCAATCATTTCTCAGAAAGCAAAGCAAGCATGCAACAACAACAAAAACACACCTACAGTGATTAGTGTGTAAACCTAAGATGGTTTTGAAACAAAAATGTAAGAGCTGTTCTAGATGATAAATTTGTACTGAATAATGCAAGAGCCAACTCGAAATACTATTCCCAACCAATCTCAAACAAAAGCAATGGCAACAATCAGCACACATTTTTGAAAAAAAAAACCAAACATGAACTTTTTTGTTCCTTTGGGAACAAGAGTTGCAAGGTCAAATCAGATAACCAGAGGAAAGGGATTTGATGCATGGTACTGCTCAACTAAAAGTGGGTAATAAGGCTGTTTAGTAAAAATACATTCACTACATATTTCAATCTATCCTTGTCAGACCTAAGACATTTAAGTTTGTTAATTAGAACATGAAAAATACTAATAAGTTTTATCACACCAAAATCCTCTCCAGAGTAAATGTCATGTCATGTCACACAACATGACACAGAGGTAACACAGCTCTGTTTTCCCGAACTTGGCAGTTTTATTGCATCACCGTATCTCCAAAGGTTCGCCTGAGCCTGAGAGCTATGTAACAGGGCCTGTTTGCCTTCGAAAAAGCCTGCTGTGCTAATAAAAGCAGAAAAAGAGACAGGAAAACGATGCTAAAAAGTAGGTTCTAGGGCCCGGCGGAGTGGCCTAGCGGCTAAAGTCCTCGCCTTGAACACCCCGGGATCCCATATGGGCACCGGTTCTAATCCCGGCAGCTCCATTTCCCATCCAGCTCCCTACCTGTGGCCTGGGAAAGCAGTTGAGGACGGCCCAGTGCATTGGGAACCTGCACCCGCGTGGGAGACCTGGAAGAGGTTCCAGGTTCCCGGCATCGGATCGGCGCGCACCGGCCTGTTGTGGCTCACTTGGGGAGTGAAACATCGGATGGAAGATCTTCCTCTCTGTCTCTCTTCCTCTCTGTATACCTGACGTTGTAATAAAAATAAATAAATCTTTAAAAAAAAGTAGGTTCTACAATATGTATATCTTCTATTTATTCAAAAACAGGAGGCATGCATTCTTTCATTACTTTCACAAGATCTCATTGAGTAATCAACAGTGTGATGGCTACTTCATCCCATTAGACAAAAAAAAAAAAATGTTTCTGATAAAGCCCTTGTTTCCAAGAAATCAACAGTTTAGCAAGAAAAACAAATGCATGCTCATCACTCCGTTTTGGAACCTGTTGTATTAAAACTACCCGAAATGTTATGACAGCAATGAGGGGTCGGATTCCCACAGAGAAAATTGAATAAACCCCTTAGAATGAAAATAGTATAAACCCCTTTATCCAGCCAAATACAGTCTGATTAAGACATGAAACAATTACACATCTATTTGTTAAGTAGTCATTTCCCACTGTATATGTGTGTGAATGTGATGTGCACACATTTGTGTGTGTGTGAGCATATATGTGCATTATAGACAGTTTTCAGTTGAAACATAGGGGAAAAGAATAAAACATGTTTGTCAGAAGTACAGAAATACAATCCTTTATGCTGATAATTAACCGTGAAAGAGACTGCTACTGTGTGAGAGCCTCATCCTCTACTAGACAACCAGGGCAGCAACAAGTTCAGGAACTCCAAATTAGCGACAGTGAAGCTATTCACTGCCAAAGTAGATAAAATCACACGTCGCATATAAAGTTAATATTTGAAATGTTCAAAAGTATGGATATAACCTAATGCAAAGATGTGAAACACAGACTAAGAGTTAACAGCTCAATGAACGCCCCCACTTTTACATGAATTTCCTGTTGCTCCCAAACAAGTGTTTTTAAGAGTTTTCATGCACAACTGTGGATATTCAAACACATTTATGCTTACACCTGCTTAATTCTGCTTTGAATATATTAGCAATACATGCAAGCATTTTATAAATCTAAGAAATATTTTTTTTATTAAAAAAATGCAAAACCTTTGTCCATATTCCTGCCGAACAGTGGTAGGGTACTTCTTATTTGTAGAACTCTTTACCGGGAAAAGCAGTGAAGTTTGTGATTGTCCATTGGAAGTCTTTTATCACAAGAAAAAATTGAGAAAAGAAAGATAAAAGGTAAGGAGAGAGGGAGGACACTTTCATTATATATTCATACATTTTAAATCTAAAACATCTGAAATATGTTCTCTAAATAAATTTATGTTTAACAGTAAATAAAAATATATGCATTCAATACATTAGTTGACTGCTACTGAAATAATTTGTCTTTAACACATTCAATTAGAGGAAAAGCATTGTGACAGTGCTAAGAAACTGTTAGGCAAATATCTTATTAAAACTACTGTTAGAAAACTTGTGTCAGAACCTTTTTTGATAAACGTACTCTTTGGATTTTCCAATACTCATGGTGGGATTAAAGAGAAAGAGAGAGAGAATAAATCTTCCACCACAGGGTCCCTCCCCGGCACCAGGAGCTGGGAACTTAATGCAGGTTTCTCAGATGGTGGAAGAAAACTAATTTGGAGCCATTATCACCCATTGCCTATTAGGATTTGCTTTAGTGGGAAGTTAGAACCGGAAGTGGAGCCAGACCTCAAACGCAGGCATTGAACACAGGATGCAGTGTCCCGACTGCCATTTTAACCACCATGCCAACTACCTCTCTAAGTGCCATGATGTGCAAATAATTTCAAAAAAATTCTCCTATTCTCAGACAAAAGGCAGTAGAAGATGCAAAATGTACTTCTGCATGCATTTTACATAGTCAGAAGCAATGACATTTACTGTATTTAAAGGAGTAAAAGAAACACAGCAATAGTAGAGGATCTGCATGAAGCCTTTCTCGTCAAGGCAGATTCTAAAAGATGGAATCTTTAGGAAGCCATATATATCATATTTTAAATTATAAAAGTTCTAACTGTCCAACTTTTACAAAGAATAAGCTTTCTGCATGATTGTGACTAATTTTTCTTAAATTATAAAATATTTCAAACATGAAACTAGTATAGAATTCAAGAAATTTTGCCATAGTTGCCCCAATTCTCTTTTTATTGAATATAACATCAAATGTTGCATAAATACCCGGAAGGCAAGACAGAAAACTTGTTAAAATGACCTCTGTACTGAACTAATATGTATTCATCAAGTCATTTTCTACATTATTTTGTATATTAGAGTTCATTGAAACAAGTTAGTAATTTATGACTCATTACTATAAATAGTGAATATCAAGTAGTACATATCATTTTGCAACTTTTAAGAGCTCAATATTGGGCGTTGAGATTTATTCATGTTATTACAGGTTGACTTAGATCATTTATTTTAACTGCAGCATAAGCCTTTTTCATGTTAATGTGCATAAATCTATTGGTTCATTGCGTAATTTAGGCTACTTTGGGGGATTTATTATTACTATTGCCATTACAGAAAATATGATGGCATATATTTCTAAATAATTTTGTACAAAGAGTAATATTGAAAATAGTTAACATTCAGAACAAGTTGTATACTGTGCAATCAGAATATATTCTTTATAACTCATAATTAGCTAACCATGGGAAAACAATATTTCATAGAGTTTACTGAATATGTGCAAGTACAGTCTCCCAGAATAGATACCCAGATGATAAACTGCATAATCAAGATATCTTTAAACTTCTATGTTGACGTACTGCAAAATTTTTAATTTTTGTGTACTTGATAATTAGTGAACTTAGATGTTTTTCAAAAGAGCATGCTTATTATCTGATTACCATTCTTTCTTCATTTCTTCTTTTTCTTTTTCTTCCTTTCTTTCCAGACAGAGCGATACAGAGACAGATTTTCCATTTGCTGGTTCAAATGTATGCAACAGCTGGACTTTGTAAGGCCAAAGTGGGGGGCCTGAAACCCAACATCATACAGACATACAGAGATCTCAATACCACACAGAAACACTGAGATATCTCAGCATCATACAGACATACAGAGATATCTCAATATCATACAGGTATACAGACATCCCTATATCATGCAGACATACTGAAACTCAACTACTTGACCATCACCTGCTGACTCTGAGAAGATGGATTCAGAAGCATACTGGGACTCAAACCTTGGAACTCCAATATGACTTGCTGGTATCTCAAGCAATGCTTCCCCTTACATGTCCTTTTTTCTTATAAAGTTTGCTTATTTATTTACTTACCTACTTAAAAGACAAACTGAAAGAGAGAGAGCAAGAGAGAGATTTTCCATCCACTGGTTCAGTCCCAGATGTCCGGAACAGTCTGCTTGTGGAGAAGCAAAAACAAAGAGTCAAGAACTCCATCTCTGTCTCTCGCATGCGTGTTGGAGTTCCAGGTATTTTGGCCATCTTCTTCTGTCTTCTCAGACATATTAGCAGGAAGTTAAACTGGAAATGAAGCAGTCAGGACTTGAACCAGCACTTCAAAATGGAGTGCCAGTAGAGCAAGCACATTGCCAGTCCCTACATTTCTTTCTGAAGCTGATAATTCATAGTGTCCATTTTTCTCTTTATTCAAGTTGTTCCATGTTGGTATGTGCATATCTTCTCGCCTTCTCAACATTAATATTTTTAGAGATATATTCTCAGACCATTAATTTTCTTTAAATGATATATCTTTCCTATAGAGATGTGCATTTTATTAAAATAAAATATTCCTTTTTATGGTTTAACTTATTATTGGTTAATATTCTTATCAAGTGATTTTTAATATAGGATACATATCATTCATCATTTATTCATTCCAAGCTTCTGTTAAATCTTTGTAAGCTATCAAATACCATCCCTTCTATAACTTTTGCACTAATTTTTCTTAGAAATTGTTGTTTTGGTCTTATCTAACTTAATTTCTGAACAAATGTCTCAGAATTTCTCCCATTTCTGCCCCCTGCCAAAATAGTGTCGTATACTCGTTTGTTTCTTCCAAATTTCAAAACCTGGAGCTGAGCTTAGATACTTATGTGCTCACATGGCCATCTTACTCTGGCAGAGCTGCAGGATCTTTTTTCGGCTAAGGGCCATTTGGATATCTCCAGCATTATTTGGAGGCCATTAAAAAAATTTAACTTAAAATGTAACCTGTTCTAGATTTATTGAATCTAAAGATCTTGTTTGCTGCAGCTTTGGCAGGGCCAGACCACATGATCTCCCAGGCCTTATAAAGGTCTGTGGACCAGATATTCGCCATTCCTCCTAAATATTTCAAAAGCATTTTTGGGGCAAAGTTTTTGGAATAACAGTAAAACCACTGTTTGGGACACACACATCCAAAGTAGAGTGTTGGATTCTTAAACTGGCTGCTCCAGTTCCCACCCAGTTTTCTGCTGGAGCAGACTCTGGGAGGCAGCATACCTGATCCAGTGCAGACACCTGATTCCCTGCCATCTACACGGCCAGACCCAGGTGGACTTCTTTGTTCACGGCTTTGACCTGGCCCAATCTTGTATATTTTGGGCTTTTGGGAGGTGAACCAGTAGATGCAAAATCTCTTCCCGAGTCTCTTTTTCAAATAAAATAAAAGTAAATACGCAAAATTGTAGAAAGCTGCTCTGAAGGCTAAGGACTAGAACTATTAACCGCATACCTGGGTGTAACCTATCTTTAAAGACTTCAATGAACAAGTGGGATTATGGTAGTTTAGTTCCTCCAGATACTGAGGGGGTTGCGTTTGCAAGGAATAAAGAGATCATCTAAAATGAAAACTAGGGGGAACTCGGGGATAGCCTCTGGAAGTTAGCAAACTGCGATGCAAGTCTGAACCTAAATAAAGGAAAGAAGGAATTCTGGCAAGGGTCTTGAGTCCTTGAGCCAAAGTCAGCCATAGAGGACTCCTGTTATCTCCCTAAGGAGTCTTATTTTAGCATCCCTGAAGTGCTGAGTCATGAGCTGGCAGCTGCTCATGTGACCTGAAGCTGATGGCTTTAGGAAGTACTGAAGCCCTCAGTCAATTACAGTCTCTGCAGGTGGTGCTCTGAGAGACACATCCTTATAGCTGCCAGGGTGATGTATACATTGTCCCTGTGTCATTGAGAGTTATGTGATTTGAATGTCATCAAGTTTCATTAAGTATGTTTTCACTTATTTATCATGTAACCTTCAGCATGGCAGGCACGTGTCACAGTCTATCATGAACAGTACCTGCAGGGTCTTGGTCACTGATTTTATTGCGCAGGTATTTGAAAGAACAATTATCCTACTCCTAGCATTATATTCAATGAGATTATCTATCTTAGAGCATAGGTATTTGTTATTGTTTATTAGGAGAATGAAAGGGCATTTTTAATGATCTCCATTAATGTCCTGAGCTGCTGCATAATACTTCCACTCAGTTTAGTTCAATAGAAGTATTTGAAAGGTCAGGAAGCAAATTAACAATAGAAAACAGCATTCAGCATATTGAGTAGATAACTCATACACTGCGGGTTTTCTGAAATTTCTAAACACTACATTAACATAGAATGTTCTGTTAAACATTCGCACCAGATTTTCTGTATCCTCTGATTCGTTCTTTGGTTCCTCAGTTGCAGTCCCCTAGCCTTCCTCAGTGACTGAATTACTCAATTATTGAAGGCTGAATTCATTTAGGCTGGTATTCTCAACAAGGCTGCTTTTCTTCTTACATGTTTCTTTTCTCTCCTGAAACTGCTATAATTTCAGGTTTTGGGTAACCACTGAAATAAATGTGATAGTCCAGGTACAGTCTGCTCCACAGTGGAGAGAAGCAGATCGTTACCGCTCCGCTTGGTTCCTGACAGGATGCCTTTTCAACCCCAAATAGTAGAGCAATTCTTGACTGGCAGCATAGACTGAAAAACCACATCTCATTTGCCATCCAAAATCACTTTTCCTGTAACCCTCTCTCCTTCAGATGACTAGACATTGTAGAGAAATCTAACGTGCCTTTATTCTTTCTCACTGACTATATCCCATCTCACAAATGCCACTCTTCATGCAGTTAACTACATATGTCACAAAACTGCATTTATTTGCTTTCCTTTAACTCGTGTTTATAGTTTAACACAATATCAACAAATTTGCAAAAACACATGGTACATTTGTGAGTGTATTGTAGATTCTGTTGTCACCCAATAAGTACACAGTGAACTAAAAATAGTACCATATGGATTTCTTTGTAACTTGATTTTTCATAAAAAACTATGATATATTTTAGAGGGCATAGACTATTGTGCTTATTTATTCAAGTTCATTTTATCCAGGTTGTATTTGATCGTTTAAATGTAATTTTCATTCACTAAACATATCAGAAAATATAAACACACTAATATATATGTAAAGGAAAATGAAAACAACTATTGTAAGTACATACGTGTCTACGTACATATGATGTATAAACATACAACTACAACCATAAATTTGAACATACACTATATGTCAATAACGTATATTTGGAATCATTGTTGTAAGCATTGCATGTCTTCTTTTTTTTTTTTTTCAATGCTTTGTAATTTTCATCATAGAGACTTATTTGTCTAGGTTAATTCCAAGATATTTAAGATTCCTCTCTATTATTCTAAAGGGGACTGTACAAGTTTCTAAGAGATGGATTCACACATCTTAATGAAAAATATTGCTCATATAACATGCCTGAAAGGACATGAAACTCTCAAATAATGTAAGCGGAAAAGTAAATTGGCGAAGAATCTTTGGACAACTTTTCCTAGCACTTCCTGTCGATTAGCCAACCCAATGCAATAAGCATTCTGCTACTAGAGATGTTTTTCAATGGAAATGAGCACATGCTATTATTCTGCCTCCCTCCCCCCCCAAAAAAACCTTACTGCACAATTTTCAGTCCAATAAAGAAATCAACCCAAATGCTAATCAACAGCAAACTAAACTGATAATTCTAAAACTGAATGCATATTATATGAGAAAGATCAAATGTCCAGCCAAAAGGTAAATTATTATACTGATGGTATTTAGTGAAAGAAGTCACACACAAGGGTGTCCATTTTATAATTCCATTTCTTTAAGGCTATAAACTAGGAACAATGAACCTGGAAGTCAGACATGACTACCATAAGTTGGAGTTGCATTAGGAGGTTCCTTAGATGATCAGATTGCTTTTGATCTTAATCTGGATATTAGTTACACAGATGTGTTCAATTTTTGAAAATTCATGTATGGTGCACTTGTGATTGGAATGCATTATATTTTAAAATACAGTATTGCTGAAGGAGAGATGGGAACAAATGTCTGTAAAAGTCCCTTTGCCCTTGTTCCTGGCTGAAACACAGCTGTGAATTCCATGCAAAAGGCTCATTAAGAGCTTGAACACAAACCTGTAAACCAAAGAGAGCAATGAGAACCGAGACTAAGTGCTGGGTACTAGGGGATATCTCTGAACACAGCTGTGCTTGCTCTGGGTGCTTATTTTCAGACTTCTTTCCTGAGATAAGTTCACTCTTTACCCATTTTAGATGTTTGTTGTTTTTGCCCTACTTTCAAACCTTTACAATGCCATTGAGCAATTTCCCTGTATGGCAGCAGTCCCATTATATATAAATTTGATGCAAATCAATAAACTTGCTTGTTAGAGAAAAATTAATGGTGGAAAAATGCTTCCTTCTTTTAAAATCCTTTGCCATCAGGGTGTCTTAACTGATGTCGTTTGTTTAAAGAGTATGTCCTGTTTTGCATGCTTCTAACATATTTTAAATGCCCTTTGACCCTTCTGTGTTGACCTTAAATAGCATTAACTAAAATCAGTTGTTTCACTGAGTGAAAATATCCTGATTCTATCCTCAGCATTGATGACCAACTCTTGCACAGAAGAAGCTTGCTGAATACATATTTCCTAAGTATTGCATGAATGCATGAACACCAGTTGTGGAGCCTTGGTGTAGTGTGTCGAGATAACATGGCTTTTGCCACTACCATGTAATAATCAGCCCTTTCCTTTCTTTCAGAGGCTACAAAATTTCTAAGAAATCAAAAATTTAATATTTTCAGGGTTTTTTTTTGGGGGGGGGGTGGGGAGTGCAGCTGGTCTTGGCACAGACAGTTGCTAATATCTATGTTTGTGAGCTCAAGTAAATTTCCCAATGCCCACTTCTCCAAATGAATACAGAAGGCTTGGAACTTCCATCCTTAACAATAGAGTGAGAGGCTCAAGCAAAAGAATGTTGCCAAATTCAGTTCGGTTGGCCCTTTGTCGCCAGAACTTTGAATTCTGGAGGAAGTAAGGTCAAGAATAAGAGAGTCGGAAGCCACTCATTGGCTATGGGGAAATGTTGACCACAGTTTTCCTCTTCTAATACAATTGTGGTTCTCTTGGCTTCTCACATTTCAGTAACTCTAATTTTATCCTTTTAATTGCTTGCCAACTTAAGTGTAAGTTTTACATGAAATAAGTTTTCAGAACTTTTTTTGAAAATTGGAAAAATCATACGGACCTTAATACTAGCTGACATAGTTAGATCGAGGCTGTGTTTGCTATAGACCCCATCGCTGTTAATCACTTTCTCTCCTGCAAGGCTAAAAAATACAGTTGTCATTTTCACCAGACAGGTGCTATTGCTTACCTTAACTTAGTTTCACTCAAGTATGCCCCTACCTAGTACCGGTAGAGCTGACGACTCAGCTGTTGAGCAAATTGATCTTAATAGGTTTTTATGTGGGGACAGCCATTTGGCAAAATGACTAAAATGCCTCTTGGGATGCCACAGTACTCGTATCAAGGTTCCTAGGTTTCAGCACCTGCTTTATTTCTGATTTTGTCTTCCTGCCATTGCACACCCTAGGAGACAGGTGATGGCTCGAGTATCTGGGTCCTCGCCATCCACGAGGGAGTTGCAGATGGAGTTTCTGGCTCCTGGTTTGGGTCTGGCCCAACCTGGGTCTTTGCAACTATTTGAAGGCGAACCAACAAAACTCTCTTTCTCTGTCCCATGCTTTCATCCTCTCGAAAATACAAACAAATAAATAAGAAACAGATTCTAAACATATTTATTTTATCACTAGTATGGCTCTTGTATCTTAAGTATTTTTCTTTAGAATGTCTAATAAGTGTTCCTTTTAACCCAAATTACACAGAAATCCAGAAATGGAGGTGAATCATTATCCCACACACTCTAAGAAAGTGAGTTACAGTCTTCATTTGATACTCTGAGTAAGAGGAACTCTGATTTTTAACCACAGACTCTATCCTTTCCATTTTGCCACTCTCCCCTTAACATTCCACCTTCTCCCAGAGAACATGGTACCCAATCACATTCTCTGATTTGTATTTTCATCTGTGGTTTCTGGACTCCAGGTAAGCAATTTAACAAGTTTTCTACCCGAAATATCAAAATGATATTCAACAGGCCCATCACCGAGGGAACGGGTTCTTTCCTACTCTCAATGTGCCTGTCCTTGAGGTGATAACTCCATCCATGGAAAGCAGAGAGCTCTTCTCTTGCTTTTCACACACTCAGTCCTGAAGAAAGTATTTGGTTTTCTACGGACAGGGGCGCGCAGCCCAGGGTTTTCCTTTGTTGGTTTATTTTGTGAGAACAGGACTCATTTTAATCTGCTTGCTTTAAGTTGAAAAACAAAAGCCTAGGTTCATCTGCTTTTGGTTCCTGCACAAATGAGTCAGTCTGATTGGAAGATTCTGTCAGAAATCTCATTTTAAGACAAAGTTTCTATGATCAGCTTCCCACATAATGGTGACATTTTTGAATCTTACAGGCCTGACAGCTTTACCATATATTTTGAAAAATACATAGGAAGCTGGCAGAGAATGCTGAGGGACTGCTAAGCTCCTTCAGCAACTTCAGTACGCATAATGGATTAGCATCTCATTTTTTTTCCCTTCTTCTTCTTCCCTTTTTTTTCTTTTTGTTTTAACATGAACAGACTAAGTCAACACAAGGTCCAATTCGAATTTCTACTTCTGATCCAACAAACATCTCTCATGAGAAAGTTGTTACTATGTAAGTGCAAGTTTCAGAGCCTCCACAGCTCTCTGACCATTATCTATCTAGAAGAATTTAGGTTCTGGTCAAGGAGCACTCTCTCCTCTAAGAAAGCGTAACAAAATTTGAGCCACATTTTGATTCTTGCCTAACACCATTACATTTAATGTTTCAGGAGATACCTATGAGATCTAGTCACCTGAACAGGTATTTATGTTTCATGTTTACGTTTAATGTTTCATTTGAAAATGGCATCAAGCTTCTTTCATTAACTAGGAACACAATTGAACAAATCCTCAAAAATGTTGTCTTAGCTGACCCATCTCAAAGAGTTCTGAAAGCCCCATCCAGAAATTCATCTCTGCCTAGCCAACAGGTTTCTCTTTCTTAAATAAATGTTTTATTGATAGTACACACACACACACACACACACATACACACACACACACACACACACCCTTCACCCAAAAGCCAGCATCACACAGTATGCTGTATTAATCAATGAATGGGAACAACTCTCGTTCATGCCAGAAGCATGACAAAATATGTCTATAATACTTAGTATTGCTGCAGAAATATTACCCAACACAGCTGGCTGAAAAAGAAACAGTTTAAAAATAGGAAAAGCAGTTTTTAAGATTGATTTTTTTTAAAAATTAAATAATTAATTTCATGATACACTTCCAAAGGTTCTGGGATTTCCCCTTTGCTTCCCCCTCACTGGTTTCCCCTATTTTATTGCAATAACATAGTCCTTCAGAAAGCAGCTGTAAGTCCATCGTTCTGCTGTTCAAATGTATGCTGATATTGTAGGTATGGAGAATGAGAGTCCAGCATCTTGTTGTCGAGAGATATTTAACAGCTGCACTTGGAGTCCAAGTTTGATTTGCAAGTCAGGATGCACACTGCGTTGTGTCTTCACATCTTGATATGATAGTCTATTATACAGTTTCTCTAGCTGAGTATATGTTCACGCATGTTTACTTATACATCTATTGATCTTGTAGTTTTCATGAAGGTTGCTTTATATCAGAGAGAACATATTATACTTGGCCTTTTGGGATTGACTTATTTCACTGAACAAATGCTGCTTGTTCTATTCTCAGATTATGTGTTTTTTGCATTGTTTTTTAGACTTTGCCCAAATGAAACTAGGCTTTGGTGATTTAATGTGAGTACACCAATAATTAGGAGTGACTATACATTCCATTTGCAATCCCTAAAATTTATAATTATCTCACATATGACATAGAATGTATTTCAGTGTCTGCCAGGCTATTAATCAGATACATGGTTGTCAATAATTATAGTATGATTATATCTTAGTTCTAGAAGCTTACATCTGTTTTTAAAGTACTATTTAAGGGAAAGCAGGAATGAGAAGTAGAGTAATTTACAAAAAAGGCAGAATGTGTTTGTTTTTTTTACTTTATTGTTGAAAAGTGGTGATTGCGGAAGTCCTCACGTTGCCTGTACTCTGAAACACACATATTGCTGAAAGAAGAAATGTGTACCTCCATGTGATCATCAAGAATGAGACAGGTGTTGGCCCTAGGGGTTAAGATTGTTAAAACACTCATGCGTGCATGCCCTATTGGAGGACTCAGGCTTGGCTCCCATCCGTAGCTCCTTATTCCAGGTTCCTGATGTGGGAATCCACAGGTGGTATTCCAAGTCGTTGGGTTCCTGATTCCTGGCCATGGTGGCCATTTGAGCAGTGGACTGTGAGAGTTAGTGTTCTCTGTCTCTCATCTATTTCCCAACCTCTCGAACAAGTAAATAAATATATATATATATATAGAATCCTACTTGTTATTTTTTACTTTTACATTAAAGTGACACATCCAACATGTGGAAAATAATATAAATGATTTCAAAAAATTCCATATTAAAAATCTAATCCAGAATTATGTTTTTAAATATTGTGTTTTGCAGCATTCCTTTAAAAATGCAATTGTTTACCGTTACTGTAGTTGACGTTTGCACAGACAGTATCCAGTCAATGCCATTGAGTCTTGTCCTTTTAAATTATTCAAATAGCTCATAAATAGCTAATTCTCAAACTTGCATTTTCCACTCTCTGCAAAAAAAAACCTATCATGCATATCTTATCCCAAAGACTTAAACGCATAACTCTAATTATATGTGCTATGTTTGAAAGCATAATCTGAAAACCTGGCACTTGAGTCAATTTGAAAGACCATCACAAAAGCAATTGAAATAGTTGTTAGAGCTCTCTCCACCAAAATTATCTCTTGATGCATGAACATTTTTCAGCATTCATTGCATGAAGTTTTGTTTGTTTGTTTGTTTTAGTAACTTAGTAGAACAGCGGAGATTTTACACAGAAAGCAAAAATGGCTGCCCTGGAATGACTAACCGTAGTAAATATTTACAAACCTGCCATCCTGGCATAGATTTTTTTAAAGCGTGAATACAAACAGGAAACCCAAAGCCTATCTTATTCAGCGCAAAAAATATTTGCAATAAGGGCTTTCAGCAGGGAAGTTGGCTGGTATATCCAAGTAAAATGAGATGTGTGCACAGTGCTTTACTGCACTATGTGGTAATCCCTCCACAAAAATAAAAAGATCTGCAATACAAGAAATCACAGTTTAGAAAGTTTTCTTTAATTATATGCCTTATGTCATATTTATGTATACCATGTTATAAACCAGTCCATACATCACAGAAAATGTGTACACTTCAAGCCTATGAATAAATGCAGTCAGCTCTACAAATTCCATTTTACATTAATAGTAAATGCCTGCATGATTTATAATATATAGATGAAGTAAGTAAACACCAAAGAAGTCACTTAAAATTTCTGTTCAGACCTATATTTTGAAAAGATTGCAGGCATGTATTAGCATTCTTATTTTAATTTGATTTTTTTGCTTTAGGAAATTAAATGAAAGAGTAGATGGCTGTCAGTTTTTTTCTTCTTGGCCACAACCACCACCATCATATACAACACACATACAAAAATCAACCGCCTGTACCATCTGTAAGAAAATAGCCTAGGAAGGACTAACAAGTTTTAATTTCCCAATGCCACTATCAAGCTACAGCTGGAGGAGCAACCCCGAGCCTCTCCAAAACTGCTCAGCTTGCTTTTGTTTCGAGGCATGCACAGATCCACTCTTCAAGGAAACTGTCATCACACAAACAAGGAGTTGTGGTTTATGACTCTTTCCTGCCTTAAAGCAAGAGTAAGAATCAACACATTTCTTTGCATGCTAAGAGACAGAATAGGCTCTCATAACCGCATGGTGTTTCATCACAGACTTTCATACTTGCTCTAAAAGTTATTAAGCCAACAATATGGGACATTTGTTCGGTAATTTAATTTGAAAGGATATTAAACAAGGGTTGCTTCTACTTTCCCTTATGCTTGGCATCCAATCTGTTGCTGTGTCTGGTAGACTTAACCCTAAAATAATGTTTCTCTTTTTCCTACAATGGAGTGCCAGACATTTTGAAAGCATTCCCTCTGTAGCTTGCTCAGGAGCCACAACAGCGTTCCATAGGCTGGGAGGCTTAAGCAACATATATTTATTAGACAGTTCTGGTGGCTGAGAGCCCAAGATCATGGTACCTACTGGTGTGGTTTTTATCTTCTCTCAGTGTCTTGGAGCTGGCTATCCTGTTTTGTTCTCACACACTCTTTCCTCTATGCACGTGCACTCTTTGTGCATATTTTTTAAATAAAGAAGTATATCATGTATTCGAAAGACATGGTGAGCCTGAGATACTGAGGTCGAGAGATAGAGGGTAGCAGGAGGAGGAGGAGAGAAAGAACTGCCGTCCTACTGGTTCATTGTCTAACTGGCTACAATGGCCTAGGCGGGGCAGGCTGAAGCCAGGAGCCTGAGGCCTCTTCCAGGTTTCCCACGCAGGTAACAACAGCCAAAGTTGAAAATAGTTAATGTATTTGAAAGGAAGAGGGAGAAGAAGAGGAGAGGGATATAGAGAGACAGAGATTCTATCCACTGGTTCACTCCATAAATAGCTATGGCTGGCAGAAGGCAGGAGTCAGAAAAAGACATTTTGGTCCCCCATCTGGGTAACAGAAATCTAAATACTGGAGTCATCATCTTCTGTCTACTGGAACTTTTGTTGTTGTTATTGTTGTTGAATTTTGGCATGCTGGATTCTGTCTTTAAGCACCTGCTTTCTATGTCTCAAATGAAGGGACTGGTTATCTTTCTGATAATGCTCTGTACTGAAGGAGAAACAAGGTCAAAAGTAGAAAGCAAATTGTTTTCTACTACTGACACAGGATTATTCCGTCAGATAAGCTGGACCTTGAAGATACATCAGAGAGCACAGGATTCCCACTGTACTTATACTGCTACATTTCAAACAGACCCTTGAGTGCCTTCCTTTTCTAAATCCATAGTACAAATGACAGGAAAAATACATCCAGCCTCTAAACCATCTATTCTCCTGGACTTCTGTTGCTCTCTTAAGAGACAGAAAATATTTTTCAGACATTGGCTGCAAAAAGAATTTTCTTATTATGCTGGAATTACGGCACAATATATGAAGCTACCGCTGATGATGCCAGCATCATATTTTGGAGCTCCAGTTCAAGTGCTGCTGGCAGCCCCATTTTCAACCTAGCTCCCTGCTAATGTGGCTGGGGATAGAGTAGAAGATGGCTCAAGTCCTTGGGTTTCTGCCACCCACGCAGAAGACTCAGGTGAAATTCCTGGCTTCCAGCTTTGGCTAGGCCAGCCCCAGCCATTGTGACCTTATGAGTAGTAAACTAGTATACATGAACAGATGTGTAAGTTTATTCCCAGTGTGCCACAGCAAGCATAGACGATACCACCAAATCCAAACCACAGAAGTGGAAGAGAACCTTGGACTTACTGAGAATGTTGGCAGTTGCAATTACAGAAATAAAAACTAAAATTGAGAAGCTGTAGAGTGAACCTGAGCCATGCCTTGATACAGATATATGTTCTTTTCTGCTCATCAGTTCTAATTTCATCTGTGCTTTGGCACAGATTCCTTCATGTGATCAAAAATGGCAACCAACAATCTTCGCACTCGCTCCTACTAATTTAGAAATCCAGCAGAGAGAGAATATGCTGTCATTTTTTTTCTGAAAGTTGCAGAGAACTATCTATGACAAAGCTTCCTTGGTTCAGTCAGGTCACGTTCACATTTATGAACCTGTAAGTCTGGCCAAAGAAATAAACTAATCTGATTAGTCATGTCTGACCATATGTCCACCACCAGGGTTAATGTACTGAAATGGCCCCATTCACATGGCACATACTAAATGTGTATAAAGAGCTATCTCACAAAAAAATGTAAGAGGTTGTTACCATGCAGGGGGTGCAGTAAGGTTTACTGATGCTGAAAAGATTTAAAAAGTGGTGTCTATCAAATTGTTCTGATTTTTGTCACAATTCCAAAGTAAACTGTAAAATGAGAAGGCCACAGACAATTGCGTTCAGTGAAAATCTACCCAGCGTCTTGTCCCACAGAGTTAAAGCTCTTAGGATTCTTTTTCCTCCAGGTCAAGTTCACTGCAAGAATGATAGACAGCAAGCTCATGAAGGCAGGTCTGATTTAGTTTTCCTAAAGGTACACTACACTTCAGTGTGGCAATTTCATACGCTTCCAAGATGACTTAGGGTAGGAAGTCAATATAAGACTCAAAAATACTGCGTTAGAATGGCATATTTTACACGCATACATAATGTTTATATCCAAATGTAACAAAATTACATGCCAACAGATAAATATAAGGATCTGTGGTAAGTCTTTGACTTATAATACATATGTTTGAAGTATCTTCAAACATTTTATAGACAGAAGCATAAAGTACATTTTCTTTGTGCAAAAAATTTTAAAATCTACGCATAGTTTTTCTAATACCTATTTCCTATGAACTCTGAATTCTCTTCAAGGATCTCCAGAAAGTTAGTAAGAAACGTAGACTATCTTTTAATTCCATTTCCTGTGAACTTTTGGAAATAACCTTCATTCTTGGCACCTGACACAAAGCCTGAGAAACATTATATGAATGAAACAAATAAGGGAAATTGAGGCTCCAGGTCAGGTAAGTGATGTAAGTTCCAGGAAGACAAATTGTAAAGTTTACTTTGTCAGGTTCCTGAGCTCTGTATACCTAACTCAAACTCTGACTTACCTGACAAGATATCGTAAATAAATCAGCATAAAGGTTTTCTCTCTCTTTCTCTCTATTCCCATTTAGGGAACGTAGCAGTAAACACAGGCATTTATCATCCACAGAGTCATAAAATCTAGGTAGCTATATTTTTCACTAATAACTAAATCCAACCTTATCATTATGATGCTTGAGTGCGTTCAACGGAAGCATAGAATTCATTAAAGGATTAAAAAAAGCAGCAGCAAAACAAGACATTACAAATATAGATAAGCAGTGTGTCCTTATTTTTTTTTTTTTTGTCACCAGGATTGCATGAAAGACAATGACACTCAGGAAGACGCACACCTGTCAGCT
This sequence comes from Ochotona princeps, assembly GCF_030435755.1. NCBI lineage: Eukaryota > Metazoa > Chordata > Mammalia > Lagomorpha > Ochotonidae > Ochotona > Ochotona princeps. The sequence goes on from NC_080852.1 coordinate 5,886,127, forward strand.
TTCCAAAGGATGGTGGGTGACCGTGTGTTCCAGTTCAGCAGTCCAACAAAGAACTGCAGAGACACACCTGGCTTTCTTCTGTTTCCTTCTAATGTGGCAGCTGCTTATGATCTATTTCTATATGAAAATGTACTTATTAGTTTCCCTTAATTCTTTTTAGGTTCACTTCAATTAGTCATAAGATAAATATTAGAGTTAATAAATAATATTAAAAAGTATGTATTTTTCCTCTGGGTCATGAGATTGTAATAATTGCTTGAGAGTTTATTTTCATTCACCCTGGTTTTTTTTTTTTTTAACACGAGTAGGTCAGTTAAACTGGTTTTCAGGCTTTAGAATACGGCTAAATGCAAAAGTAGGAATATTAAAAATTTATCAAAGTAAATGAAGGCACAATTTCAAATTTACACAAGGAAAAATAAGTTTTCACATGTAAACACAAAGAAACCATCTAGCTATGATTTCCAAGAATAGATAAAGAAAGGTGATCACATTTAGGTAAACAAACTATTAAACTCATGGAAAAGTACATACCTCCTTTTTGTAAATTCTACATGAAAATGTGTTAAGAAAGTAAGTGGACAATGTTTATAAAATAATTTATGTGATATTTATTCCTGAATTCTTCGAGACTGTTTATGGCCTCATTGGAAAGTAAATGAACTGCATTGATTTTGTTTTTTATTCTGTGTTTGAAATATTACATTAAAGTGAAATGGCTGAAAGATAACGCACAGTGATAGAAACCTAGGGAGAGTAGAATTAAATGTAAAAATGCCCAAACTACAATAGCAGAAAGCTCAGTATTTGCATAATTGGGATGCTAGAGGCGTAAAGGAAGAGCTTGAGACTGAAAAGAGTAAATAAAGTAAATAATGGCTTAAAATGGCACATTTGCTGAGAAGTCCAAACCACAGGCCAAGGACATTGAGTGACTCTCAAGCAAGATAAATCTAGAAAACAAACAAATGCACTCTGACCGTTACTATTCAACATTGTTCTAGAAGTTTTACCCAGAGCAATTAGGTGAGATATAGACATCAAATACATATAAAATAAAAAGGAGGAAGACATATATTATCATCTTTTTTTTTTTAGATGATGTGGTCCTAGGCAAAGGAACCCTTAAATCTCCAACAAGAAATGATTGAAAATCATGAGCTCAGTGAAATTTTAGGATGTACTATCAACACACAAAGCTCAATAGTGTTCATAATGCAAGTAATACCATGCCTGAGGAAGAACTTTTAAAGTCAGTCCCATTCACAATAGCTAACAAAGAAAATTATTTTGGCTGACTGTCTCCAAGGATGTAAAATGTATCTTCAATGAAAATTCAAAACATTAAGGGAAAAAAATAGAAGAAAAAATCTTCCATGTTCATGGATTAGAATAATTAATATCATCACAATGTTCATACAGTCTAAGTCAATTTACAGATTCAATGTGATTCCAACAAATATACTAAGGATGTTCTTACATCTAGAAAAATGTTATCCTATACTTTATATGGACGCATAAGAGATGCTGAATAGCTGAAGCAATCTTAAGCAGTACCACAGAGATCTTCTAATGCAGTACATTTCAACATGCACTGCAGATACTTAAAGCAGATTAAGACTGGCACAGAAATGGACATTTGTCTCAACGGTAGGCAACTGCCAAGGTGGTCTTGTACCTAGGCAAGTGTTACACAACTGGGAGAAAAGCAGCCAATAGCTGGTAGGCATTCTGGGCCCGGTTAATACCAAACCTGTGTCAATTACACCAGTGTCACAGCATAGTTATCTATTGTATTTTTTTTTAAGACTTTCAAGCATTGAAAGCATTGCCATACAGTGTGGTACAACAGAAGGCCAGGGACACTGGGAAAGTAAATTGAAGTTGGGTTACTGAAATTTTTTTTTATAAAAAGAATAGAAAGAGGCTAGAGGAAAAGAATGCACTATATTAGAATAGTTATGAGCAGCCTGATATCTGTTCCCTTTACTGATAAAAGTTAAAGAAACTCCTTTGTCCACACACTATCATTAACCTTCAAGAATTAAAGATAAAAATGGTCTTAAAAGCATACAGAGAACAATGAATTAACTACAAGGGAACGCCAAATTGGATTACGTAGATTTCTTATCTGAAGCCACATAGCCCTATAGTTTTTAAGTATTGAAAGAAAAGAACTCCCAAGAGTGGACTCTATATCTGCTGAAACCATTATCCAGAGCGGGAGGAATATGCAGCCATTTCAAATGAAGAAATTTAGAGAAGCTATTGATAACAGATTTATCTTTTTAAATGATTGGAAAGAGTTCTCGAATAAGAAAGAAAACAGCAAAAGAAAAAATCCAGGATTTTCAGAAAGGAAGAATTTCAAATACATTTATGGACACATATACCTGACTTTTTTCCTTTGAGTTTTTGAAATTATGTTTAAAGCTCAAAGAAAATGTGTAACATCACCTGATCTCTAAGACAACCATTTTTTAAAGTGGAGGGGCAAAAGCCCAAGTGGATCTACAACACGTCACATGGTGTAGACCACAGCTGAAACAGTTCAGGGAGAGAAATTTATGGCGCTGCGTACTCACACTAACAATGAGTATAGATTTCGGATTAATCGTTCATATTTTTACCTAAGGGAATTAGAAAAAGTCGGTCACAGTAAATAGGATGCAAGTAAAAAGGGGTGATAATGAAGCTGACAGATCAAGGGACACTTGGAGAAACTGGTGCCTACAACCAGAAATTAAAGAGGCATCAAAAGTAACAGCGCATCTCAAAGATATAGAAACTCAAAAACGGATCAAACCCAATGCCGGTAAGAGGAAAGAAATGCTTAAAAATACGGAAGAAAGAAATAAAACGGAACCCTTCCAAATGCGGCAAAAGATCAGAGAAATTAAGAGCTGGCTTTTTGAAATACTAAACAAAATAGATGGATCACTGGCTCACTTAGCCAAAAATGGTGTGGAAAGGGATTTAGGATAAGAGGGGCACTTTTCCTCGTTATTCAGATGAGGAAGCCAAGACGGGAAGGCACATTCCAGATTTTATACTACTCTATCTCTCTTAAGTGCTCAAGGCGACCATTCTTTGTGGTGGGAGAACTGTTTTTGGAGGATCATGTTTCACTGGGTTTTGGAAGAGGGGAAATGTTCTACCAAAAGGCTATACCCACCCTGAGAAAACATGTTCAACAGGATTAATTTAAGATGTAATCTAATTGTTGACCAGGTTCGCCTTTTAGCCACTGGTGACATCAAATCATAGAAAAAGGGAGTGGACCAAGGCTTTGGATTTAAGAAGAAAGAAATGAAGCAAAAACCAGATTTACGAATATTGAAGGGAAAAACATGGAAGAGAAACATAACGAGACACCATAGGGACTTTGAGTCTACAACCTGTTCTGACAGCTTCCCATTGTACCATCATTTAATAATGTGAAGAAATGCAGACTTTAATGTATTCACATTAAGTTGTTCATGAATAATAAAATCATCTTCACTTTAGCTGGTCACATATTCTACTCAAATTATTTTATGACCTTCCACTGGTGAGAGTGGCAAGGACTGAATGATGGCAGGTTCATAAAAAGGCAACTGGTTATGCTGTCTAAGCTTTAAGTCATTTCTGTTTTGTGAGAATTGAAAATCATCGACGATTAAATTGAGGGAGGAGGAGATTTATAAAGTCATGCAATATCACTCAGGAATTATCACATTCCAGTTAACTGTTCATGTAACACCTTAGCTTTTAAGTGATATGGCTGTGTGGTTTGGTGTTTCGTTAAGTTTAGAAAGAAAACTATATTCTTTGCACTAATGTACTAGCTCTGACTGTGTGCTGTGGAATTACTATCTTGAAAATACATGCCCATCTATCGTTCTCCCAAAAATATTTATGTTCATCTACTGCTGAATAAGTGATGCATTCCTATAAAAAAAAAAAAGCCAAAAACACTTCTTCCCTGGCTTTGCTTTTCATGCAGAATAATACTGTGCTATATCAACTGGTATTACTACTTTCATAAAATTTTCTTCCAGGATGAAAATGAAAGATGAATGGTAAGTTTCTGAGCTGGCATCCTCCACACAGAAGATAAACTTCTAAACGCTGTAAAATCACAAACTGCCTAATATAATATATTTCTTTTCCAGATAACATTATCTTTCACCTGCCTATTTCCTCTAGCTTTCATCGATGGAATTTTACACTATTTTCACGTTGTACACAAGCAGTCTGTTATACTTCATAACTAAATAATCCTTGCCCTTTGACAAATCCATTAAGAAAAAAAAAAAGACTATGGGATTAAGCTGATCATTATTTGGTCTCTTGGATGTAATAAGGATGTGAGTTTTAACCACTACCCGGTTTATTTGACTTTATGCCCTTTGTCTATTTTATTTTACATCTTACAGCTTTAGGTGAAAGGTGGTAAAGAAATTCATAAACTTCCAAGTTTTATACATATGAATTCTTTTTGCTTTGCTAAAATCTGAAAATAGTTTCTCCCAAAATGCTGAAGTAAATTTTAAAATTTTCGTTTGCCTTTTCTTTCATCTGTCTATCCCAAACCATTCTTTTTAATGGATGCATTGCATTATGCATATACTTATATGTCTGTATGAATGCATGTATATAAATACATATATGTATAAACTAGAAAACTCGCCTTCTAAGCTCCAAATGCAATTCATTCCAAACTCATTTTCAGTGTACATCAGCAACGTTTTTTTTTTCTTTTTCGATCTAATATCAAACAGAAGACATGACAATAAATTTAGAGTCTCCTACTTATATTCCAAGAATTATCCCGTGGAAGATGGCAACGAGATTTTACTCCTCTAGAGAAAGAAACCAATCTCCACAATAATGTGCTGGGAAATAGCTTTTCCATGAGATTTTTCTTCTTTATTTTAAAAAGGAAAAAGGATACAAATAGAGAAGGCATTTGAGCAAAGCAAATGGCGAGACGCTTCCACATTATCTACACTATCCTTCTCCTGTTCAGAAAAGAGAAATGGCTTATCTTATTCTGTATATGCCGTGGAATATTAAGAAAAGCATTTGTTTTCATTTCATTCTGAATTCTTTGGCATTTTTCTAAGACTTAGTTTCTACCATAACAATCATAATCATCATTCTCAGAACTAAGGTTATTTTTAGGGAATGTGAAAAGTGAAAAAGAAAAAAACCTTTAAAATCAAAATAACTGAGTTGGTGTGCCTAAAAAAAACCCAAAGCCTGAACAGTTTCCTCTAATGTTAATTTATTTTGTGAAATGTCACCCAATTAAATTCATTTGGAATGCAAACATCTGTCATGGGCATTGTATTTCTTATTTATGTGTGAGTAATATGATAAAACCTTATGACTAAATCTTATCTAAAAACATGAAAGATTAGAGATGACTTTAAATTTCAGTATTGCAAAATTGAGAATTTTTCTGAAATGCTTGTCTTCTAACTATACATTAGTTACAGAAAATCATTTTTAATAGTTCTATGATTAATCACTTTTGGGCTTTCAGGTCAAACAACCTGAATTCAAGATAGAGTGACAAAGGGAAAATTATAATATCATTCTAGACTGCTTCTTCTCTGAAGTGGACATTACTGGGTTTGAACTGGCATATTAGCATAAAATGAACTCTGTACTTAAATGAGGAGTTGATCCAAAGGTGCCTCTATGGGCAATGAGCTGAAGCCTACTTGGCTTGGTGTGCAAGCATGCGGCAACCTGCCTAAGAGCACACTCTAGTAGTGGAGCAGCTGAACCCACCCATACCACTCCTTGAACTGAAGTCAACTCCTTATGAATTAGTTACTGGACAGGCTATGTCCTTAATACTTAAGCCTCATGTGTCTCCCCTCTTGTTAATTCTGACATGGCAAGGCTTTAGGAGGCTTCCCTGTACTATCCGTGAGAATATTTTCATCAGGAGAAAAGCTTTGCATGATCTGCTGATGGTACAAACTTTTCACTTGGAGACTGCATCTACTGGAGGTCAGAGCCCTACTAAGTGTTTGTCACCACCCATACTGCAAAAGTAATTCAAGGCAGCCAACCATGGATCCGTATCTCACATCTTAAAAGGATCTCGCCAGGGCACCAGAACATGCGCTCCTATCAGGGTAAGATAAAGCTCACCAGGGAAATGATCCCTTTAGGCAGGCTATGGTGTGAGACACACACAATCAGCTCAAGAGAGGGAATCAGGGCTGCTCTGTGGGGGCTAGCACTGTGGTGCAGGGAATTAGGCCATCTGCTGTAACTGCAGCATCCAACAGGAACAAAGATTTTAGTTTCAAATGCTCGCTTCCTGTTCAGCTCGTTTAGTAACACAGTGGAAAATGATCAAAGTGCTTGGCCCCTGCCACCTGTGTGGGAGACCTCAGAAAAACTTCTGGACTAGCCCAGTCCTGGCTGTTGTGGTCATTTGGGGAGTGAACCAGCAGATGGGGGACTTCTCTCCTTCTCTCTCTCCCCTCTCTCTTTCTTTCCCCCTGTTTCTTAATCTCTCCCACTGACTGTAACTCTGCCTTTTCAGTAAAAATGAAATATTTTTGGAAAAAAGACTGAGACTGTGCCATTAATATACCTAACCTTTGCCAAAGCAATCGATACAGAAGGAAAACTGATTTTTCATTTTCTGTTTCTTTTGATGACTTTGTTAAAGGTTAATGCTTTAGCTAGAAATCAGAGTTTGTTTTGATACAATGGACTCACACACAAGAGAACATTGTATTACTACCCATTATCTTTCCATGCTCCCAATGACAGATAACCTGAAACTCTGAAAAAAGAGTAAATCCTCTTATCCAAGAGATAATCCTTGATACTTTAAACATGGTTCTATTTTGCTTTATTATATTTGCTAAAAATTATTGCTCAACTCCCTAGCTGACAGTCTAACTGCTGTTAGATACAGAGCCACCCGAACAAGGTATATAGGATTTCTAAGTAAATCACATTTGATCTGGGAACCACCTATGTGGTTATAAGTGTTTTCTTTCTTTCTTTCTTTCTTTCTTTCCTTCTTTCTTTCTTTCTTTCTTTCTTTCTTTCTTTCTTTCTTTCTTTCTTTCTTTCTTTCTTTCTTTCTTTTCCTTCTTTCTGTCCTTCCTTCCTTCCTTCCTTCTTTCCTTCCTTCGTTTCTTTTTCTTTCTTTCTTTTCTTCCTCCCTTGGACTTTTTTTTGGTTACATAATCCTTCAGGAAAAATTGGTTGATTAATATTTGAGTGTGCATGGCTAGAAGAACTGAGAGCAGAATTAGGAAGGGGAGGGTTGGGGGAGAACAAGGAATGGATGAGAAGTACAAGACAAAGATAGCAAAATATTGAAGAGCATTCCCAAGTATGGATATTCATTGATGAGCTAATTATCATGTGCTTCATAATTTGTCTCTTACTTAGAGGCCTGTCTATTGCTTACCCAAATCATATTCTTTGGAAAAAATAGGAGGTTTGGCTGGCTTAGAGAACAGAAATTTTTATTCTAGTCACAAAACTATCATTTACTATCCACGTGGTGGAGGACAAATCAATATATATTTATCTGCCTTAGTTCCTTTCTTTGAAATACATGTACGTGCTAGATCTCAAAAAAGTTTATGGGAAAAAAATCCATCCTGTGGAGACTATACAGATTTTTTTTAACCAAAATAAACAAATGCTTTACTTCTGTTTTCCAAATACTTTTTAAAGTAGCTAATGTATTAAAACACATAATAAAATAAGCACAGACTTTATTGTTAGTAATAATCATTTCAAGAAATATTTTAGTCGAGTAGCTAAGATAAACCAAATTCCAATCTTGGTTATTATACAAGCAAATCATTATTAATTTTAGGTATTCTAAATTCTTACATAAGGCAATATACAGTGATATTACGATAGGATTTTTTTTGCTTTTTAAAATACATTTTATTATTGTTGTTATTATTTTATAATACAGTTTCATATTCCCTTATCCCCTCCCCAGTTCCCTCCCCCAGTTCCTCTATATCATTACTAACATATAGTTCTTCATACTCAGTCTTATGTCCTTCATTGTGGGCCTAGACACTGGCAGAGAGTCCAGAATCCTATTGTCAAGATATAGTAAACAGTTTCATTGTAAGTCCATCTTTGTCTGGAAGTAGAAACGCATACCACACTATATCCTCACATCTGAATGTTATTCTCAATTTCACAGCTACTGTACATTTCCTTAAATGAAAAGTCATGATTCAAAATCAACAATAGAAAGAAGAAATTTACAATGGCATGAAGTTAAATGACATGCTACTAGATATGACAGTTTCCATTACACAGCCACTAAACATCCCCTCAAATGAAGTCATGATACAAAATCAACAATAAAAAGAAAAATAGGAATTTACAATGCCTGAAGTTAAATGACATGTTACTAGATATGACAGTCTCCATTACACGGCTACTATACATCCCCTTAAATGAAGAGCCACAAAACAAAACCAACATCTGGAAGAAAAAAGAAATTAACAACATGATGAAGTTAAATAACATGCTACTAAATGACTAACGTGTACCTGAAGAAATGAAAATCAAGAACCTTCTTGAAGAAAATGATGCCACTTCATGATCTACAAGTCATTGAATGATTTAATCAGAAGGAAGTGTTTTGAAGAGATGAAAACAACAGAAAACAACAAAACCCATGCGATATAGTTTCCGCTGATCTTTGTTGAAGTGTGTCTCCTCCAGACAATAAGCAGATGGGTTTTGTTTTTTAATCCATTCTACTAATCTATGACATTTGATTGAGCTTAAGCCATTTACATTCAGGGTTTAATATACATGGGTGTTACTTTGGTCCTGTCAGTTTAGGAATGGGTTGTTCATTGGTTTAGTCTTCCGTTGTCATTTTACTGGGATGTTCTTCACATTTGCCTTTGGTTTTGGTGGGTGTTATTCCTCTTTTCTGTCAAGAGAACTTCTTGAAGTATCATTTGTAGGGCAGGTTTGGAAGAGGCAATTCTTTTAGCTTTTCTTTACTGTGGAAGAATTTTATTTCATTTTCAAAGACGAAAGAAAGCTTTGCTGGATATGTTATCCTAGGACGACAATTTTTTTCTTTTAGAATCTGGAATATGTCACTCCATTCTCTTCTTGCCTGTAGAGTTTCCTGTGAGAGATCTCCTATGAGCTTAATTGGCATTCCTTTATATGTCAATTGATTTTTTTCACGTGCACATTTAAGGATCGTTTCTTTATGTTTGATTGAAGAGAGCTTGATGATCATGTGTCGTGGTGAAGATCGCTTTTGCTCAAGCCTGTTGGGAGTTTTGTGCCCCTCCTGGAACTTGTTTCCCAATTCTTTCTCCAGATTAGGGAAATTTTCCTTTATTACTTCATTAAATACATTTGCAAACTCAGCTTCTCTTTCTGCACCTTCTGGGACTCCCATAACTCTTATATTAGGCCTCTTAATAGTGTCTTTCAATTCTTGAATACTTTTTTTGGGCTGATCCAGCTCTGCTTCCAGCTTTTTGTTTGCTGCCCCCTGATGACAGGAAATAGCTTCCAATTCTGAGATTCTTTCTTCTGCTTTCTTCATTCTATTTTGGAGACTCTCCACTGTACTCTTAATTTGCTCTACTGTGTTCTTAATTTCTGATATACCAGACTTGATTTGCTTTATTGCTTCCTTAAATTCTTTGAACTCTTGCATGAGCTTCTCATTGTTGATCAGAATCTTTAAAATGAGTCTTTTGGATTCTGTGTGCCCCATTTTCTAGAGGTCTTCCTCAGTTAACTCTGAGGTTGGCATAGGGTTTTGCTCCTTTGCAGGGGAGTCTTCGGTAATATTCATTGTGCCTTTGTCTCTTCTTTTGCTCTTGTTCATTGTACTTCTGGTTAGCATAGTCTTGAATTCCTTGGGGCAGGTTTCTAAGCTTTGTCACCCACAGGTCTACAATGTGATTTTACTAATTGCGGTTGGTACACCAGTTTTTCCTTGCAGCCACTTGTGCCACAACCTCCAGCGAGCTCCAGGTCTGGGTTCTTACGTCAGATTTCCACTGTGGTCTCCACAGCCCCAGCTCTTGGCTCACCACTCTCTATCTCCTGTGATACCGTGCTGAGGCTGCACTGTTGTCACTGCAACCTTTCTCCCACTTCCGGTTGGAGCAGGTCCCAGGATTAGACAGAAACCAGGTATCCTATATAATTAGGTTATTGGTGGTGCTGATCTTGTCGGAACCTGTTGGACTTTAGGTTTGGGTGCCACACGGACCTATTTTGACTGGTACGCTGCCAGAGTCAGTATTAATTTCCTGTGCGACCTGTGCTATCACGGACCTCAGCAAGTTCTAACGAGATCAGCACATGCACAGTTCACTATTGTCCCCTGCAGTCCTAAATCTATTGCCACAGTGCCCAAAATGGCGCCTGATATACCACCACTACAGTTCTTGATCTGCTGCCCGTCAGATCCGAGGGCTACCTAGACCTGTCCTGGGTGGAATCCGTAGAATGCCACGTTGTTGCAGTTCTCTGAGACAGAAATGAGCTCACTCCCTGCTCAGCGCATGCTCCGTCCCTTCCCTTGCCCTTTTCTCCTTTTGCAAAATGGTGCCCAATTCAGCTTTAAGGAGCTGACTAGGCTGTGAAATCCACTCTGTTCTCGCACTGCCAGTCTGAAATCTGCTGCTCTGTCTCTGCTCCTGGTCAAATCAAACGGACCAGCAGAACGGACAGTTCTTTGTCTGGGTTCACCACCCGAGCTCCCAGTGAAAGTCCCTTCCCACCTGGTTGCTGGTGGCGTTCCGGATGCTGTTGGAGTTTAGATCGCCATGCTGGAGTATCAGTCTCTGCAACACCACACCGTTGTGTCCGCTGCTTTCCTGTGTTGGTCAGTCTCCAGGTACCCCTCTGCAGTTGTTCTGTCCCTTCCTATTTCCTGAAATATGTCCTCTCTGCTTCATCCTGATTAAATGTTTTTCCGTCCGCATAAACGTGTCCTTACCCTATCCCGCCATCTTGATTCTCCACGATAGGATTTTGAGTTTGTTTTAACCACAGTCACACATCAGTCAGTTTATAAACCTAAAACACTTGTCTATTCTCCTAGTCTCTCCTTCAAATTAGACCATCGCCTGTAGGTTTCCATCCATTTCACTCTCTCTCTAAAGTAATTGGAACTTGAATCTAGACCTCAAGCTATTGCAAACCTTAAAGGGATATAGTTGGGAAAGCTGATATTTGCATACCTTTTCATATTCACAAAAGCATTATAATTATCATTTCTCATTCAGTGTCAACCTAAAGTGTAGTGGAGGAGCCAATCTATTTTGTAAATGCCAGTTAAAGCATAATTAACTACTGTGAAACTATAGCTGCTAGTGTAGTCTTCAGGACAGATATTTTACTTAGAGACTCTCAAGTGAGTCTCTTAACCCAGACCACTATATCTCATTTATCAAGGAAGTGAAAATTTCCTCAATAGAATTTTAATCTTGAAATCATGAAGCTATTCCCATGCAAATCTTCCTCCTGTGTTTTCATCAGCCTATCATCTCTCCTTACTGTAATATTCCCTGACCAATGCAACAAAATTTTAATGTGCAAAGCCCTTTCCTTCCTTCAAATGAAAAAAACAAAAAAACAAAAACCAAGCAAAATTTGGTCCTGTTCACATCCATTTTGTTCTGTTTTTCTATTTGTATCACGGTTGTCTTTGTACTTTTTAATCATAGCATTTCTTTACATCTGTCACCTTTTGTGGACTGTACTTGCTTACTACCATAAACAACATGGAGGGAGACAAAAAGTACAACTAAATTTCATGGTGGGTCAATGAGGATTTGAATCTTTTATTTACTACTGTAATCACAAAGCAAAATTGCTTCCTTCAAATTGCACTCATAAATTATCAGCTATTATGCCTTAGTGCATTGGTGCAAAGGTTGATACTGAATAAAGTTTTAGAGGGGCAGGAAAACTTGTAATTTATATGTCACTTGTGGTCACAACATATCTGCTTGTCACTCGCTTGAGTAGCTTCAGAGAGATGAGGGAGAAATAAAGAGAGCTAATATGCCCACAAGGATACCAAAACACCTCTTGGAAATGTTGTGAAGCATCCAGAAATGGAGTTGCTGAATCCTCAGACCGCTTTGCTTCCTTAGCTACTCAATTTTCCATTTCAGCTCCAGAGGAACCAGCAATTTTCCTTTAGGAGCAATGATAGTAAATAATGAAGTGTACACGTTTTTAGACAGAGAGAATTATTTCTGTTCTTTTTCAGGTAAACCAACAACAAAAAGCTCATAGACACAGGGCCAGCTTTCACTTTAACCATAAGCAATGCATCACTCCTTTCCAGAGAAACAAAGTGGAACTAAATATATAATACGGACAAGGGGTTATTTAAAACTGTTTTCCTCACTAAGCTCATTCCTCACTGTTTATGAAGACTATGAAACCTAGGGTTTATTATTCATCCTGCAGTGAAACTGACCCTCAGGTGTGCGGCTCTCTCGAAGATGAACAAGGGCTTCTCAACATGAGTGGGGGGAATTTAGTACATACAGTCACTGATTCAACGTCTAGCATACAGGGTTTTTGGCAAAACGTTGAACAAATTCAGGAGTAAAAAGACATTGCCACAGAGTGGAGACCTCATAAATAGAGGTCTCATACCGAATACAAAATAGTCTCCAAAAAAGAAAGAAGAAATCAATAGGCAGCCTGACTTTCAAAGTGACAAGATGCTTGATTAGGTGCTTCATATAAGAAAAGCCAAAAGACCAATAAATAAATGTAAAACTGCTTACCTGGTCAATAATGTAGAAAGTTAAATTTGTAATCTAATAATTAACACATAAAATGGCAAAAACTAAAATGTTGAATATGTAACGAGTTCATGAGTAGATAGAATGACCAAGAACTCTCATATATTGCCGACTAGTATGTAAACTGCATTTGGAAATCACATCTACTGTTACTCATTAAAGTTGATGATATGAATTCTCCAGGACACAGAGCTTTTATTCTTTAGAAATTTCTGTACATTTATTCCAGGATAAGGGTAAATGGTCACTAGTGGAATAGTTCATAGAGCCACCAAACAAGAGTAAGCAAATGCCCATCAAGACAAAAGGAACAAATGAATTGCTGGATGCTCATAGAATAAAACACTGTATCACAATGAAAGGAAATAGCTACAGATACATAAAACTGTGTGGCCAAGTCCTTGGATTATACTCTGCATGTTTAACCATCAGTTTGGTTTGGGATCTGAACAAGCAGAAAATATGCTGACACTAACAAGTAACGTTAAGTCTGAAAAATACCAACAAGCCTGGATAAGTCTCTGAAATGTTATGACTCCTAAATTTAAGAAAAAAAAAAGAGGGAGAGAGAAGCATAGTCAATGAAATTCAACAACAAGCAAAACTAATGTTTGTATTTTCAGAAAATAAGAACTAGTAATGTTAAAACGAAAAGCAAAGAAGCAACTTCCACAAAAGCCAGAGTAGTGGTTATTTTGCAGCAGAATATTCAAGAAATATTATGTGAATTTATATGATACATGTGATAAAACTGCTTTTAGGAACCTGATAATTTATTTTTCTATTTGGAAAGTGCTGCCAGTCACTCACTATGCAGTTATTATAGTATCTGTATTTGTGTGTTTTATTCTGTTTACTAAGAGTAGAATCTTCAAAATATTCATATTATGAAAAAAAACCGCATGGATTTAAACAGTTTTCAAAACCAGTTTACTTTTATTTCTATTTTCCATGAACTTTTTGAAGTACTCACATATTTTACAACAGAAACAAACAGGAGTTGACATGATGGCATAGCAGGCTGCCTCCACTTGTTATCACATTTCAAATGGGCACTGTACCAATCCCAACTGCTCCTCTTCAAATCCAGCCCCCTGCTGATGGCCAAAGAAAGCAGTGGAAAATGGCCAAAGTAGTTTGGGTCTTCACACTCATGTGGGAGACCTGGAAGAATCTCCTGAATCCTGATTCAAACTGGCTCAACTCCAGCTATTGCAACCACTTGGAGCGTGAACCAGCAGACCTGGCTTTTATTTCAAACAATAAAGAAACTGTTTAAAAATAAACAAATAATCAAACAAAAAGATAAATCTGCCCCTATCCCCAGATAAATATTTTAGCAATGGGGAGAGAAATTAATCAGGCCAGATATTGTCCTTAAGCTATCATTTGGTTTGTTAGGATTTTCCCAGATGTTACCCTGGTTTTACAATCCTGGTTGCCTCCGGACCCTGAACATGCCATGATTTTTGCAGAACTTGGTAGTGATTCTTCTGCCTGCACCCCTTCCCAGTTCACTGAGGAACAGTGCCTAGGTGCAAGCTTCAGGTAGTCACTTTACTACTCACTGTCTTTGACAGCTGCTCATGAGTGCTCCAGATGGATTTGTCTAGAAATATACTCTCCAGGTCCAATTGTGATACCCATAGTCATAGCTTGGGTTTCTCCAAAGCAGATAGAAAAGTAAGCGGTTTGCATATGGGTGCTCTGTGGGGAGAATGATTGACGCAGCAAGGATGGAGGCACAGGAAGGAAGCGCAATAGAGGAAACGTGTAACAAACAGGGATCCAGGAAGAGGTGGAGACATTATCCACCAGCTCTGGTCCTCCATCAATGACCCAGAGTGTGACTGCTTTCCCACCTCTAGGTGGCGCACATGTGAGCACCAGACAGCTCCTGTGGGGAACCAGGACTGCCTGGGTGGGGGAACCAAGAATATGAAATATGAAATTGAATTGATATTCTGCTAGTATCACTTCCAGGAGGCTGCTCAAAGGAGCACATCACGACGAGAATTTCTGGAATAGTCAGCAGTGGCAGAAGTGGCATGTAGGATGCCTGTGGCCCTCCACACCTCACCCTTGTGATTCGTCTGGTTCTAAATTTACACTAAATGCCAGGAGTGAGCTGTGACTCCAAACTGACCATTAAAGCTAATGAGTGTCTGTTTTGAAACTTTTGATGAATTCAACAGAAAGAAAAATTTTAAAGAGAGAGATTTATTTATTGTATCTACGATGACTGAACAGGGTGAAGCCACACTGACTTATGTGCACTCAAGGATTTGAAAGGAAAAAATAACAAAAAAAAAAAAAAAGGACCTGCTTCCAGGAGTCTGAATGACAGAAATGTTCAGTGGAGACATAAAAAGATTCCGTGTGACAGTGAGAAAAGAAGGCAGAGACGCCGCCGAGATGGCAGCTGAGTCCTGCTGTGTGGCACACGCAGCTGCCAGCTGGGAGCTGCCAACCTACCAAGTCAGGATAGGAGGAGTGCATTGCGTGCCACACTGCCCGCAGCTTCAGCTCAGGGAGAACTCGGCAGTCACCCAGACCGTGAGTTCATCCTGGGAAGCTGCCTGGGCTCTGAGCAACCGCTGGGCTCCAGGAAGGGAGGCCACTTTTTGCCTCGTTTCCTTCCTTCAGAGCACAGGGCATTGCTGTGAAAAGTTGCACAACAGATTTCTATACCAAAGATGCTATCCTAAAACCCAAGAGTCGGGGCAAATCGTGGAGCTGAAAACAGAGTTTCCTTAACTCCTGGGAGCCAAATCCAGCAGAAGCTCAGACAAAACCACGCCCACTCTGGAAGATCTAGTAGTAACCCCACTGCACCCTGCAATGACAGAGCTATAAAAATTAGTTCTAACGTTTTTAGTCCCACTAGAGTGGACTAGGGGAGAATGTGCCCACATTCTACTTCACTGGATCCATACCTGAAAGAGAAGAATCCCCAGTATACCTACAGGCAGCCTGCAGGACTGGAGCAGAATTGAATTCACATCTCCCAGCTCCAGGACTAAGCCTGCAATGAGATGTAACACCAGTTAGCAAGACCTGATTCTCAGCCATTGGTGCCACAAGCACCAGTACCACTCAGCCTGGCCAGTGAGACAAGGCGACCCTTGTACCTTTGGACCTCTTTGTCTCTCTCAGCACCAAGAACAAAGTGCCTGCTATCACAATCCCCAGTGTCACTGACCCCACACTCTTCATGGACTGGATACTGCCTTGTGTTACTTACAGACCTAGCTAGCATTGGTTAAAACAAGTCACAAAGGGGGCTATATGTCTGTTCTCACCTAGAACCAAACCAAAGTAACAAGCCAAGTGAAACTCTGCTTTGCGTCTAACCCATAAAAATTCTTGCAAGAAAACGTACTCCCTACGAAAGAAGGGACTATTCTACCGGCATGTACTGCCAGCATAGGGATACAGGAAACATGAAGAAGCAAGGCATAGGGACACCTCCAAATGCACACAATATTTCTCTCCCAACATCAAAATAATGATTTTGGGAAAACTCAGATTATAGGTGGAAATCGGTAACTGCCATGAAACAACCTGCTACCAGGAAGCCGGACATGATTAACGAGAACCAAACTGAGATTTCGGAGATGAAACATTCAATCAGTGAAATAAAAATATGATCAAAATTTTTAAACAGCAAAATAGAGTGAATGAAGGAAAGACTTTCTGATCTCAAGGATAATGAATCCAATCACAACACATTTTTTTTTTCAAAAAGAGAGAACTACCGAGAGTGAAGATAAATCGATGTGAAATTTGAGATATTATTAAATGATCAAATGTTTCTATTTTTGATGTTTTGGAAGGAGAAGATAAAGAAAAAAGGCACTGAGAACCCACTAAATGAAATCATACTTGAACATTTCAAAGGTTTTGGAAGAAACATGATACAAAGAAGTTCAGAGGACATCAAGCAGAAGCAATCAAACTCTTTTTTTTTCTTACATAAAAAGGAAAATCAGCTAGACTAACATCAGACTTCTGAAATCATTTGGGCCAAAAGAGAGTGAGATAATATACTCAGTATTTACAAAAAATGTAAACAGACAAAACCTTCCAGCCAAGAATATTACATTCATTGACACTACTGTTTGGAATTAAAGGAAAAATACGACATTTTCCAGATAAGCAAAAATAGAACTCACCACCAGACCAGCCTTACTAGGCATTCTGAAGGGACTCCTGGATTGAAAGTAGACATTGTGAAAACATGTACCACCACCGAATTCACTAACAATGCAGATAAAATCAGTATGCGGTCATGAAAGCATCAGGTGTCAACTCCTGTCTGTCAACATTGACTTTGAATATAAACGGATTAAATTCAACAACTAAAAGACTAGGTTGGCTGAATAGATTAAAAAAAAAAAAAAAAAAACAACCCTAAGACTCCCATTACATGCTAACTACAAGAACGTCACTTCACAAATAAAGGCACACAGACTGAAAGCTAAGCCTTGGATGAAGATACACCAGACAAATGGGAACCAAAAATGAACAAGATTATTCTCATACTAGATAAGGAAGACTTTAAATCAAAATAGTAGAAAAGACCAAAAAAAGGGCATTTTATTTGAACAAGAAGTTTTTATTTAGCAAGAAGTTATAACAATCATAAGTATATATGCACACAGGACAAGATTATCAACTATATGCAACAAATACAGTTAGACCTGAAAGGAGAGACAGACTCCACTACAATGAGAGTGAGTGACATCAACACCACATTTTTGTCAATAGAAATGTCATTTAGTCAGAAAATCAATAAAGGAACAAAGGTATTGAAACTCGCTATCAGGCAAATGGGCCTAAAAAGCATTTATCATTATTTGTTTCCAAAAATGTAGGAGACCTATTTGAGGAAAACTATAAACCACTTAAAAAAGAAATTGAAGAAGACCTCAAAAGATGGAGTAACATCCCATGCTCCTGGATAGGTAAAATCAATATCATTAAAATGTCTATATTGCCAAAGGCGATATATACATTCAACGCAATCCCAATCAAATTGCCCAAAACATTCTTCATGGAACTGGAAACAATGATTCAAAGGTTCATCTGGAAACACAAAAAGCCATGAATAGCTAGAACCATCCTGAAGAACAGGAAGTTAGCAGGGGGAATCACAGTTCCGGACCTCTGGACATACTATAGGCCAGTGGTTATCAAAACAGCCTGGTACTGGCACAAAGATAGAAAGGAAGATCAATGGAGCAGAATAGAAACACCAGACAGGAACCCACATAGATACAGTCAATTAATCTTTGACAAAAAGACAGACAACAATCCAAGCAAATGGGAAGGTCTGTTCAATAAATGCTGTTGGGACAACTGGTTGATAGCCTGCAGAAACCAAAAGATAGACCCACATCTCTCACCATACACTAAGATCAAATCTAAATGGATAAAAGACCTAAACCTACATCCAGAAACCTTCAAACTTTTGGAAGAAAATGTTGGAAACACACTGCAACACTTAGGAGTAGGCCCTAACTTCCTAAAAAAGACTCCAAAAGCATTATTTGTTTCCAAATACCTTCTCTTCATCAGCACATGGGACCTTTTCTAGGAAAAAAAAAAAACATATTAAGCTACAAATCAAGTCTCAGCAAATTAACAAAAAATTGAAATTGTATCATTTATTTTCTCAGATCACAAAGGATTAAAACCAGGAACCAATAACAAGAAGAACAATAGATAACTCATGAACACATGGAAACTAAACAGCATGCCACTGAATGATTAATGGGCTATTGAAGAAGTCAAATAATAAATCAAAAACTTTCTTGAAGTAAATACAATGTAAATATAACAAACCAACACCTGTGAGATAGAGCAAAACTCAGTATTAAGAGGGAAGTTCACAGCACTGAGTGTTTATTTTAAAAAATGTCTCATGTAATTGATCTAGGGAAGCGCTACAAAGTCTCAGAAAAATAAAAACAAAAAACATTGAAAATTAATAAGAGGCTAGAAATAATAAGGATCAGAACAGAAATAAATAAAACTGAAACCTTAAAAAGATGGAAAAGAAAGACCAAACAAAAGACGATTGTTTGAGAAGATAAAAAAACTGGACAAAATGGAAAAATCTTACGTCACACTAACAAAGAATTCTTTCAAAGAGAATTAAAGTAAATAAAATTATGGATGAAAAATTAGGGACGAATCATTACAATGGACACCACTGGATTTAAAAGGATTTTAAGAAATAAATTCAAAAGCATCAGAAAAGATGATAAATTCCTGTGTACATATAATCTACCAAGATTAAATCAAGAATTATAGATGACCTAGATAGATCTATTATAAGCAATGAGATTGAAGCAATAATTAGAAGTCCCTGATTAAGAAAAAATCAAAAACCTGAGGATTTTATCGGTGAATTCTACAAAGCACTTCAAGAGAAACTAGTTGCAATACTTTTCAAACTGTTCTGAAATATCAAACAAGGTAGAATGCTTTCAACTTCCTTTGTGAGAGGCACTATCATTCATTATCAAAAGTGAGCAGGCATGAACACAAGAGGAAGCTACAGACTCACAATCTTGATGACTACAGATGCAAAGTTGCTCAGCAAAACATGGGAAATCTGACTCCAAAATCTCTTCAGAAAGATCATACCTCATGACCAAGTAGGATTTATCCTGGAGATACTTGGGTGGACCAACTCTGACAAGTAAATAAGTGTTCCAATTCACACCCATTGAATTAAGAAAAAGAACAGCAGGTCATCTCAACAGATGCAGAGGAAACACTTGATAAGATCCAAGAACAAGATCTGGAACAAGACAAAACTGTCCATTCTGATCCAGTATGTTACTAGAAGTGACAGCAAGAGCAGTTACGGGGGAGAAAGAAGCAAGGGGCATTGAAAGTGAGGAGGAGGTAGAAATATTCACATTTATAAATGACATGATGCTGTACATGGAAAATCCTGATAACTCCACTGAAAAACTGCTACAACTCAGAAATCAGTTCAATCACGTTTCAGATTACAAAGCAAGCATACAGAAATAGGAGTTTTTATGCACTAATGATGAACTGAATGAAAGAAAAATCAAGAAAAAAAGAAATCCCATTCGCAGTCATCACAAAAGAATCAAATATGTAGGAATAAACTTAACTACAGAAGTGAAAAAATGTCTACAATAAAAAAATACAGAAACTATCAAGAAATCACACAAAAATGGAAAGGACATTTCGTACTCTTGGACTGGAAATCAATATCATTAAAATATCTACAGTACTGCAAGTATAAATGCAGTCCTTATGAAAATGCCAGTAAAATTTTTTATGGAGTTAGAAAAATTTAAAATTTATATGGAATCACAACAGAGCCGGAATACCTGAGCATAAAAGAAAAAATACCTGAGCATAAAAGAAAAAAAAAATCAAGTTGAAGGTATTACAATACCTGAGTTCAAAGCTTATTACAAAGTTGTGGTTTAAAACCATAGTACTGGCATGAAAATTGGCACATAGAATAACAGAACCGAATAGAGAGAAGCCAACCCTTGTATATATGACCATTTGATTTTGCTGAGAGTACCCAGACTATACATTGGAGTAAGGATGATCTGTTCAAAAAATGATACTGACAAAACTGGTTGTATATGTGTACAATGAAGTTAGTTCCATATCTCTCATCACATACCAAAAAAAGCAACTCAGAATCTATCAAAGATCTAAATTCAAGACATGAGCCTATAAAGTTGCCCAAAGAAAGTGTTTAGGAAACATTCCAAAACAATTGTGTGGGTGATGACGTCTTGGGTCAGATCCCCAAACATAAGTAACAAAAGTAAAAGTAAACAAATGCGATTATACCAAACTCAGATCATGCCACACAGCAAAGGAAATGATCCATAGAGTGAAGAGACAGTCAGCATCAGGGGAAAAATTATTTACAAACTAGACAAAGGATTAATATCCACAATATATTCACAACTGGAAAAAAAACTCAACAACAAAGCAATCCGGTGAAGAAAAGGGCAAAGGACCTCAATAGAAAGTTCTTAAAATGAAATACCAATGGCCGATAATATTAAAAAAAAAGTGTATTGTGTACTACATCTTTAGCCATCAAAGAAATGTAAATCAAAACCACAATGAGATGTCACCTCAGTCCTGCCAAATTGTCAAAATAAATAAATAAATAAAAAAGAAGAAGAAGCCAATGATAATGAATGCTAGCAAGTATGTGAACAAGTGTGGATTAATGCAGCAACTGTGGAAAAGAGTGTGACTTCTTTAAAAACCAGAAATAGACTTGCCACACAAACCAGCAAAAGCTATTTACCTAAAAGACAAAAATATGCTTACAGTAGCACACAGGAATTTGCTTTATGTCTTTACCAAACCTATGAGAGACAGAGAGATTGGCTCACCTCCCAAATGACCACAATAAGTAAATCTGAGCTAAGGAGAAACCTGAGGCAGGGTGAAACCATGAGCCAGGAATTCCATGTTGATCTCCCACAGAAGTTTCAGGGGCCCGAGGACTTAAGCCAACATCTACTGCCTTGCAAGGTGCATCAGCAATGAGATGCGTTGGGAACAGGACAGGTTGGACAGATACAGGATGTGGGCTTCGTTACCAGTAGCCTAATCTGCCGCGCCACAGCACTGGCCCCAGTACGAGGTTGTCTAATACTATCTGCTGAGAATTGCCAGGGGAACTCAGTCGCCTGTGCATGAACACAGCAGAAAACCAGGTGCAGGAAAAGATTCAGAAAGATTTTTAGTAATGTTACTTGAAGGGGTGCATACAACCATTGCTGAAGCTTATATAACCCGATTATGTTCTAGGCATGAGCCCATACATCCACCATTTGGATGCGTCACTAGAAATGGAGACAACGAATTATTGAAGGGTTTGGTGAGAGACACTAGGCCTATTCCTTTCCCAACACGGTGCTGCAGTGCTGTTTGCAAACCTCTCAAGTCAGTAAGAGTCAAAGTCAGGTTCAAAACGGGGACACTGAATTGCCAATGGGGTAATTGGGAATGAAAGAAGAGAGGAGCACCACTTATTTAGAAAGTGACAAATCATTGGATCTCAAATAAAAAAAGGCTAGAGACTGTCTTGATCATGGATGCTATTGCAGTTTTGCAGATTTCATTTCAATGTGCAAGCAAGGCTAACAGTTATGAGGAAAGATGGGCATTTTAGAATTGTACTTGTAAGAAGTAACATAAAATTCCAGAGCATTTCTATACATTCATAAACAGAAAGCAGGATGAAGCGGTGTTCTGATTTCAGACGATGATGCATTGTATCCTATGGAAACACCTAGAAAGTTGATGCATATAAAGATAGGAGACCAGACAGATAGGTCCTCCCAGGTTCACATTTAACTTGGTGTATCTGTCCCTGTTCAAAGCATTGTTGTATCTTGTGTCACTGGCTCAGGATTGGAAGGCCATTTCAAAACGAACAAATGATTGACTGATAAAACTAGAATGCTCAATAATGGTGCATATATAGAAATATCACAAGAATGAATTGTATGATTCATTCATCTTATATGTATAAGATGGTAAACAATTTGGTAATCTATCACATTCATTTGAAAGTTAATTATCCTGCCAGCAGTATACTAGCCTAAATTTTTTTTAAGATGTTTGGCACTGTTTGTCTCTTTGCTTTCTTTTTTATAAACTTCTATGAATAAACACCTCACTTCTACAACACCTTTGAATTCGCCAAGTCTTTGAATGTGCTAGTGCCTCACCATATGGCTTTAAGGGGTACTTGTCAATGCGTTCTCTGATTTTTCTAAAGTAAGATGTCTTTCTTCCCTCAGAGAAAGAAAAATATTTCCCACTTCCAAATTTCTAACTGACAGGGATGATAAGAGAAAAAGGGTTTATTTCTCAACAGCTTTCAAGGTTTGTGACAAAAATTATAATATTTGGATTCTTTTATTCAGTAAAATCACAGATCTCTAATTAATCTAATTAATCTCTAATATCTGAAATGATATGTAGGCATGAAAATGTATCCACTTCAAATTAAAGTTCTTCTATTTTCCTTACCAGTTCATAAACAACTAAGATCCTTTAAACATTAATTTAAAATAGGAAGGAGAGTTAAAATGTAGGCTGTGGATGCATTTGTGCTACATTTTTTGCAGTTATTAAAGGCAGACCACATGTGTGAATTCCCATTTTTTTTTCACAGTGCCTGTCAAGTATGTTGGAGGAATGAGACTATTTCAACAAACTGACCCCTTAGGGAAAGGAGAAAGATAAGTATAAGATTTGTAAGATTTGCATGATTGAAAGCAAATGGCTTATAAAAATTCCCTTGCCCAGCACTTACTGTGTGAGAGGAAAAAGAAAAGAAAATATTTCCCCAAATTTCAAGTCTGTACAAGGCAAGACAAGGACAAGCGTATAATTACCTATGTAACGTGTTCTCATTTTTCTGAAGCACAATGACATTCTTGTGTGTGGAACATGAAACTGCTCACATACAATCTAAACGCTGTGGTTCTCCGTGGCAGACATTCCAAGAATGTTTGTTCTACAGGATTCATACTAGACTTCCTCAAGTGCGTGATTGAGGTGTACTGACTTAACATTGTGCTCCACCCACTTAAACCACCAATTTCTGTTGTGCTGTGCTTTTTGGGTACCTGTTATATGGGTTCCCTGCTGGAATCAGAACCTCGCTTTGGGCTCCAGACTGTCTCGTTTCTATCAGAAAGCTCCTGAGATGAGAGTGGCATCTAGAACGGAGAAGAAGCTCAGTAATTACACAGATGGCTTTTCTATAAAAAGCCCGCAAGTGATTGATAACTACATAAAATTATTTGGAAAATCTCACACAAAAGTTGAGAATTTCAAGGTCGTGGGTGGTAGGAGGGAGAACTGTGTGAGCTTCAGGTGGCCCTACAAATCTCCCTTTCTTCCCTTGCCCCTGAGCGCCATGAAAGGACTTGGCTCTATTTCCCCTCTTGAAACTTTCATTCCTTTGAGCTGTCAAAGCAGTTTTGTCAACCTTCTTGAATAGAATCTCTGTCACCGTTTCGTGTAACGCACATATAAACATGCATGTCTCCTTTCCAGAAAGATTGAAGTTTGGCTTTTTGGTCATTTGAATGAAAGAAAGTGCCTCTCAGGAAAAATATCTTCTACCTCTCATACTTTATTAAT
Organism: Ochotona princeps; assembly: GCF_030435755.1. Classification (NCBI taxonomy): domain Eukaryota; kingdom Metazoa; phylum Chordata; class Mammalia; order Lagomorpha; family Ochotonidae; genus Ochotona; species Ochotona princeps. The sequence goes on from NC_080852.1 coordinate 5,910,138, forward strand.
TGCTAATAAATCAGTTTTATTTTACAGCCAAGCGTGTTTTCTTTGGTTATTTTAAGTTATGAGATTAATCAAAAATGGGGATGAGAGCAGGCACTTAGCACAGCAGTTAAAATGCAGTTGAAATTATAACATTTCAAAGGAGAGTACTTGGCTCAACTCCTTGACTCCAGCCTCCTATTAACACAGACCCTGGGAGGCAGCCATCCTGACTCAAGTAATTGGGTTGCTGCCAGTAGTGTGGGCAACCTGGATTGATTCCTGAGTCCTTGCTGTTGCAAAATTTGAAGAATGATACAGAACTTATAGCACTACTCTCTCTCTCCTCTCTTTCTCTCTCTCTTTCTCTCTCTCTTTCCCTTTTTCTCTGTCCTGAAAGGATGCAAATTAAACTTTGTTCTTTACATGTAGTCATTGATAGTCTTGATCACCTCACAGTGATTTTAGCAAGCATATTATTACAAGTAAGAGTCACTAACATTAGCCAACTTAATCCTTGAAAGGAGAAAGGATAGATTAGACGAAATTAAAGAGGTGAGTATGTAAAAGCTTTTATTGGGAGGATACGGAAATCAAAGGGGAACCTGAAGAGTAGCTAAGGTGTAAGTGAGCAATGTTAATGATATTAGTGACTTCAGGGAACAATCCAAGGAACAAAGGAATTACCAATACGCTTTGGACTTGGGTCATCTCACTAGCTGCTGGCCCCTCTCATGCTCTATATTCATAACTTAGGGTTGATAGTTTTCCAGCATGATCCAGCAATAGGAATCCTCAATTTTGTGTTGTGGAGCGTGAACATCCCAAGCTCAATAGAAGGGGCCCACGGTTAAAAAACAAAATAAAAAAACCTAAAACACTTTACGCACTCATCCTGCTAAATGTACTGGATACCTTGCTTAGTGTGATGGTAGGCAGCAGCGGGGAAAAACAAAGTCGAGTCAAACCAAAGAAATAACCTTTCACGTTCTGTGGAGATCACTGTTCAGAGGCAGAAATGGACCCTAAACAATGATACATGCAAGTGATGGACAGTGATTTGCAAGGTCAGGAAAGACTTGAAGATGTTGAGTACATTTAGATTCAAAGGAAAAAGCAAAGTCACACAAATGAAACATCAGGGTGACGTTTGAAAAAATGGCGGGCAGTGCAGCAAGTTTTGCCGGAAGTCAGATGAAACGGAGGTGCACCCGTCCAAAGAAAAGAAAAATTCCAGGAAAGGTAAAGGATAGTGACAGCTCTGGAGAGGTGACTTGGGAACTTTCGATTTGGTTTGGATTGTTAGAAAATGAGATAGGTGCCAACCAACTCAGAATTTTATAAGCTATATTAAGAATTAGATCTTTATCCAAAGAGTAATGACAAGCCAATGGAATGTTTTAAGCGTGATTAAATTTGCATTCAATAAGATATAGCTTTTACCCATGGAATGAATAACAAGCTGGAGATAAGCCAGAGTGGGGTATCAGTGCTCCAAATAAAAAGCTGTGGCAATGGTTTGAGACGTGATGGTGACTAATTTAGAATTGGAGAGATGAAAAGAGTTTGGACTTAAAAATAAATTTCTGAATTAGAATTAACTAGATTTTCAATATGTGTTGTATACGGTGAAGGGTGGGGCACTGAGAGGGAGCATGAGGTGTGTGTGTATGTTTTGTCCTCATTGCCAGAGGTGGCAGCTGGATGGATTAGGCACTGTTCACTCACAAGGGACACAGTGCGGATTTTGACTGGGACTGATGGGTTTGGGACAAGCTATTTAGAGATTTCTTTGAGAAATAAAAGTGAAGATACTAAATGGTCAAAAGATCTGAACAATAGAAATAAATACGTGGATCATCTCAAGACCTAAGTGTAAATTTGACATATTCTAACCAATGTTTACTTATCAACCTCATTGGAAAAATCGCCCCATTTCCCAGATGTGGTATCCATGAACTGGATTAGAAGCAAACCAGCTGAAACTTGAACTGCTTGCTCCATTATGACATGCTGGTTGCCCAGAAGACAGTAGCTTTATCTGCTATGCCATTCTGCTAGCCCCCACCACATTTTTTGTGCATAATCCTATGAACACTTCTATAGCTCAAATCCAAACCACTCTGTTAGTCCTTAGTGACTCTTTCCCATGGGGTCTCCCTTTAAGTTTAAAGATATAATTCACCTTCAAATAGCAAGATGGGATCCATTCTTGTATGACTGCCTCTGATGGATGGGGTGAATTTCAGCTACTGAGTGAAAGGGTCTCTCTCTGTAGAGCAAGAACATAAACATTGGTACTTGCCAGTTGGATCAACTGGCAACAGCAGCTCAGGATTTTTCTTTCTGAGGGTGATGTTGCACCTTGAGGTAACTGGCATACGCAAAATGATAACGAGATCTGAGGGAGCCCTACTTTCCACGGAGAATCCAGTCCCCACTCCTCCTCATTGTTTTCTTCCTGGACCTCTTCACTGATTTTCATGCCTGGATCCAACAACCATTTCCTGTAGGTGAACCTTCTTCACAATCATAGATTAATATCACCTCTTAAAGAACATTAAAGAACCATTTAGCATTTATCAATGAAGACCCTGGGAATGACTTCTACACTTGGTCTTAGCCAAAAGGCCGAGAAGCAATTGGGAATGATTTCTACAAAGAAAACTGCATATTAACTCAAAAATAGGGACTCAAGAACCTGCAAATCTGAGCTGAATAATATGCAATAGGAAAATAAAATATGCTAATATATTCTGGAAGGATGGTACATTTGCTACCTTAAGTTGAATATTGTTTTAATCTCAAATAAAAGTATTATGTAAAAGCAATAAAAGATTAATATATTTGAAGTGTGTTTGTGTGGAACATTAATGAACTCCAAAAGCTGTAAAATAATAGAAAGGACTCTAAATATTTTAAAAGATTTTTTTTTTTGCAGAAGGTACACTTAGTTTTTTTAAGTTCAAAACAAGTCTACTAATTACCTTTTTAATCTGAAAAAATTGTTTAGACAGTTGCAATAAAACAAAAAGATAAAATTAAAAGAACACAGATTGTTAATGCATTCCTTGGATGTTCTTGCAATAAAATAGGTTAAAAACCAGACTAATCGTATGCTTCTCTTTCTAGAGAAACAGACGTGTGGATGTTACTATAGCAACTACACACAATTCTAACTATTAACTTTCTTATTATGGGAAAAATCAATAGTAACATGGCACTTAAGATAACACATAGCATTGGAAGATGTCTATTTCTATGACAAATACTGTTAACAAAAACTGCCTTACTATGAAAAGTTATAGGCAAATTACTAAAATGAGTACAGAGAAGTGAAGCATAGAGTAGCAAAATCCTCTTTTCAGTGGTTCCAACTCCCTTCTAGCATTAACTACATATAAAACTAAATCCACACTGGCCGGTCATCCTGATGTAATTGTTCAGTTACGTTTGTGAAAAACATACCACTAACCTTTGCGATTTCCTTCAAGATTAAAAGAACAATTAACTTTGTTTTTCAGTTCAAGTAAATGTTTGTGGCCTGGGTTTTCCAGAACTGGGTTAACATACTAAAACTAAATCAATGAGATTTTTTTTTCTTAGAAAACCTGTCAAATTAAATGTTATATATATTCTGGGATTTATCTGAACAGTTGCCTGATCCACCTTACACACAGTAACAGGTTTAATTCTGGTGGCTTTTTATTTCTTCTCTTTAATTTTATTCTGACTCAGGTGCTTTGCCCACCAATTGAATACACACCTAATGGGAGTTGCAGCAGAGGCAAGCTGGGGCCTGGGGAGTAATAACAACCTCCTCTCTTTGCATTCTCTTCTGTTCAACTGTGGTGACTTCTGTGCACACAGGCCAAGACCTCAGTATTTCAAAAAGGGTTGTCTTTATTTGGGAAGAAAAATATGGGTTTGAAAAAACACTTTTCCCTTTTTTCATTTTTTGTCTATCCATTAACTTTTTACACATTTTATTGACCAGAAAGATGTGAGATCATTTGGTTTAGGAGGTATCAAAAATAAAAACAGAAAGCCAACTACTAGTCTCATTTCTACTTCCCCCAAAACAGACAGACAAAAGGAAAATATTGTGACATTATTTGACTAATGCTTCCCCTACTACCCCTTCTCTCTTTTTGTTTCCTGTTGCTGAAGGACTGAAATAAAAATGAAGCTATATTACACCCACTGGCCAGAATGGTTCATGACTTCATCCTGCATGCTGAAAATGTGTTCCATGCTTTCGATGTCAAAGAGTGTATTACACTTTGATCTCAGTCTTCTTGTCCCACTCATTTAACAATAGCATCAGACATTTTGCTAGAAGTGTCAAAAAGATTGCTTCTTTTTTAGCCTAAAACAAGCCCAGTGCAGGACATAAAAGTAAAACAGGAGAGTGTTTGATAATTTTTGGAAAAATCTCAGATCTAGGAGGTTCGTATTATCTCTTCATATAGGTGATGGTAACATATATTATTGGATTTTAGTCAATTTGTTTGGGTAACAGTATTTATCCGGATGCATCTTGTGTCTTTCAAATAAAGGCACTGCTAGAGAATGCTGTTAGAGTGGATACTCTGTTCTGTGCAAAACATTTCCTAATTTTTCCATTCATCTTCACTAACTTCTTAATGGCCTTAATTTCTATCTTGCTTTTGTATTTCTCACCCATCATCTTTTGTCTTACTGTTACCTACAAGGAAAAACACCAAAAATAAAGAGCCAGCAACAGCTTGTCCATTTCAGAGATTGAATTCCGAGTGGTCCTGTAATTGTTTCCACATCCTATGTAAGATTTTTACTTTATTAAATTTGTCATCTTGAAATCAAGTCAAGCAGCAGAAAGCTGGACGTTTGCCTCATCACTATGCCATCCCAATCTACTCAAAGTAGCTTTTATTTTTTAAGACGCTATTTTATTTATTTGAAAGGTGAAGTGACATTTGAAAGATAAAGAAGAAACAGAAAAATTTTCCATCTGCTAACTCATTCCCCAAGCAACCAAGGTTGGGCCATTACAATGCCTGGGAAGTGGAACTCTATCCAGGTCTCATGTGTGAGTACCAGGGCCCAAAAACATCCACTGTTTTCACAGGCACCTTAGCAAGGTGCTGGATAACAGCTGCAACAGCCGGAACTGAAAACATTGCTTTCATATTGGGATACCTGTTTACAAGCTGCACCACAAAGCTGACCCCCTAAGAACAGTATGTATTGAAGAACAATAATCCAAGCAATGGTGTTTCATTTGGACAGTTTGCCACCGTATCTAACCATTTCCTTAGAAAGAGTGTCTTCATATTTCCTAATAGATGCTGAACATTCGCGAATACTCACCCATACAGGTAGCAACGCATCACTGAGCATGGTGCCACAAGTAGCACATGGCAGAATCTGTGTGTTTTCCTCCATATTCAATACAGAATCTGATCATTGTTGTTCAACAAGATTGCCTTATGTTAAGCTTTGCTTAATGTATCATTTTCCACACTGGAAGATCCTTTATTGGCAAGAATGACTAACAGCAGTTTTGGGACAAAGTTCACCCTAAATCTAATGTATTGCATTAGAATTCTAGAATGTGCATCTTGCACTTGAAGAATGTCCTTTTCAGATTGGAAAAATGGTCTTTTTATTTTCATAATTTTATTCTAGAGCCAAACTGGCCATGTAAACTTTAAGAGATAATGGACAATATGAATTAACAACCAAAACATTATGCTTGCCATAGTTCATGACATAAAAATGCAGTTCTTTATTTTGTTGTTATTGGTTTTTAATTGTCATTGTATACCCCAAAAGAAATTTAAAACCCATTCTGTGCTCTATTCATGAACTATAAATCCTCACAGTAATAGCTAATTACTCCCATAGCTGACCATTTTATATTATAGTTTGTAACAGTGAACTTGGTCATCATACTGGTTTTAAATGGACTTGTAGAAAAGTCTGTCAGCTACAGCTTGGTATACTTAACCATCTGATTTAGGAGAAAACAAAAAAAGTGAAATGTCATGTCAAAAATGAAATAAATTGAGTTTTTCTTTGAGACAAAAAGTTTGTTTTGAAAGTTTGATTTCTCCAGCATTGAAATACCAGAATTTTTATATTAAATATTTTTGCTCTTTCGGACTGAACAATAATTACAACACAATGGTACATAAAACAGTTATTCACCTCATTTATGTGGATGGAGTTTAATCTTTCGGTTTTTTTTTTCAGATGGTAAATGAAGGCCTTATTTAGTGTTATTTAGTCCCACCAGTTGGACAATTTAGATATAAAGTTGGATGATTTAGATACAAAGTTGCTTTAGTTTATATAAAGGCAACGAAGTCTTCCATAGAGAAAGATTAATATTTAAGTGATGCGTTTCCTTACAACTGTTTCTAATTTGTTTGGATGAGATGCTCCAAAATGCCTTTCCTGTCCGTCATTTCCCCATCCAGTCTCCCACTTTATCCTTCTGTCTTAGACATATGTTGCTTTATTGCATACTTTTTAAAGAAATTTCGTTCCATATCACAACCAAAATCATCTATGGTTTTAAAGGTAGTGCTTGTCTTATGGCTAGATGTTTATAAGCAAGAAATTGTATCTACTACTATGCTGGAAGACCATTTCCTCCATATATAATCACAAATTAAGTTCACACATAGCAGTTTGTCGTTGGTATTTCAAGTTTTCTCATTGCTATTTCAGGTATTTCTGGTCATGCAAAAGGGGACCTTCAGGCGAGCACTTCCTGCTGTCAGATTTCTGAGACATAAACGGTATTAGAAATCTGTCACATCTGAAGTCATCTTGATGACTAAAACATAAAAATTGAATTTTTTTAAGTAATGCACTATGAAGTCCAAAAATTGAGATGACCCACTTATATGTATGACGATTTGTTTTTTGAAAAATTGCTGTTGTTGAGAATGTTCTTGAACTGAGCGCCTCCTATTCCTCCTGCGTTTTCTCTGTTTTTCAAATCAGAGACTCACAAGTTAGTCGGCTCATCTCACATACTTGTATTTTTAAAAAAGAAGCACTCCATGCTTTTCAGTGGTTCTTCTGATTTTTCAATGATCCTTTATTACACATTTACCTTTTTTGCATTGATTGAGTCAGATATTTTCGTTAATACTCAACATTTGGAAAAATTACACTGAGAAAAATGTCCTATATGTCAGGTATACAGAAACAGCTCTGAAACATAACAATAGGAAGAGATGAGAAAAATTGAAAGCAGCTATCTGAATATAGCAATTTCTAGCTATGTAATGGCAATGCAGTCTTTGACCAAGAATTAATTTGATATTTCTATAGAAAGAACCTGGCACTCACTCTTGTCTCACAGGACATTTTTAAGGCACATGTAGTTTCATTATACACTGACCTTGGATGAACTTCAACGTGCATCATAAGCTGCTGGTTATGCTTCTTCAGAAAGGAGTGAGAAGAGAAATGCAGAAGTTTAAAAAATTTACAATTAGGGGCTGGCTCCATGACTCAATAGGGTAATCCTCCACCTTCAAGCACCAGAATCCAAACTGGGCAGCAGTTCATGTTCTGGCTTCTCCACATCACACCGTGCTTGTGGCCTGGGAAAACAGAGAGGATGGCTCAATGCTTTGGGATCCTGCACCCACGTGGGAGACCTGGAAGAGGTTCCTGGCTTTTTGCTTCTGATAACTTTAGCTCTGGCCATGGCAGCCATTTGGGAAGTGAACCAGCTGATGGAAGATCTTTTTCTCTGTGTCTCCTTCTCTCTAAATCTGCCTTTCCAATAAAAGCAAACAAATCTTAAAAACAAAACAAAACAAAAAAACCTTAAAAACCCTAAGCCCATTCATCCTCAACCATAGGTTTAGCTGTTTTCTTCTGTTTCCTGTAATCTAACAATGCTATCTCCTTTCACATTTTCCTGATTTCTTTTTTCAGCTTTCATTTAAACAAAAAGAAATCTTTTTTATTTTTATTACAAAGTCAGATATACAGAGAGAAAGATCTTCCGTCCGATGATTCACTCCCCAAGTGAGCGCAATGGCTGTTGCTGCGCCGATCCGAAGCCAGGAACCTGGAACCTCTTCTGGGCCTCCCACGCAGGTGCAGTGTCCCAAACCTTTGGGCTGTCCTCAACTGCTTTCCCAGGCCACAAGCAGGGAGCTGGATGGGAAGTGGAGCTCCCAAGATTAGAATCGGTGCCCATATGGGATCCCAGGGCGCTCAAGGCGAGGACTTTAGCCACTAGGCCACGCGGCCGGGCCCAAAAGAAATCTATTAAAAATAGCAATTAGATGCATTTTTTCCTGATAAAATTTTAACTATCAAAAATTAAACTTTTCATATTGGAAAAGTTATTTTAACAATGAGTTTGAAAGTCAATCTGGGAATATTACAAATGAGAGGCAAAGAAATGAAAAGAAAAACAAAACCAAACCAAAACCACCATGGCATGAATGTGGCTTACCCATTCTGTGGTAGAAGAATGGGCCACATTTTTAGAATCTTGCCAGTCTCTGAACTTGAACCTCAAGCTTGGAGTGCCAGAGAGGATTCTTGCACTCTTCTGGGTTGAGATCTCTCTGGATTATCTTATACTAGACCTCGGTTTTTCATTATCAGCACCCCTAAAATTTGGAATCAGATCATTCTTTGGTGGGGGAGGCTTTGCAAGAATGCTTAGCAGTGTCCCCAGCTAGCACTCACCAAATGCCACTAGCACTTCCTAATGACACTTGTGTTTGCAGAAAGCCAATGGCCGATAAAAGGGCAGGGGGAGGGGCAGATTTTCTGCCAGCTGAGACATCTTAGAAACAGATTGAATGACTAATTCTTAAAAAAAAAAAAAAAAAAAAACAGAAACACTGGAAATCATAGCGAAAGTGTGTATGTCTTAGCTTGGGTTCCCTCACAGGGTGAGCAGGAAATAAGGATCTGAGGGCAGAAAGCTAATTTGGGTGGTGGTCACAGTGGCACTGATAAACAAGCCAATTAGCGCTGCTTCATCCTGCCAGGACCCAAGGGAGACAGCAGCATCTCTCACGTGATGCTGTTTCTTCTCGACTGTTTAATTGTTGTTCAAAGTGCTGCTGTGTTTTCCAGATTGTCGGTATCACCAACGCCCAAGTAATCAGTAGATTCTACACACAGAGCTCTGTGACTCCTTCCTACCTGGACAAAGCTCAGTGAGTGTCCTTGTTCTCTCTCCTTGGAATGTCCTTGGAATGAGACAACTGTGCTCTTCCAGAAAGCCTTTATCTTTCTTTGCTGTACACAGTTACACCTGCTGTCATGATGATGATGTCTCCTGTCACATTTATTCATTCATTCGTAACCTCAGGGCTACCTCAGAAATGCAGACTCCCTAATGGCGAGCAGGAAGCTGTCTGATCATCAATCCGCTCCATTCCCAATCCTAAAACCTCAGAAAAGCATAAAGATTAATACACTCTATCTACTTTTAGCTCTTCTGCTTTAGATTAATAAAAATTTCCATCAAAACACTCTGATACTACCCACCATTATAACAAGGCATCCTAAATGTGAGCAGAGTCAAATGCCACTGAACTATTTCAGACTAACACATTCCTTCAGGATACATAGACTCATGGAAGTGTGGTTGCTCATGTTGCTTTAAACAACCAATATTTAGCATCCCTGTTTTAAGTCATGCATGCAGAGTATTTTTGAAATTGCAGGCAGAATTTTAGCCCCTATGTATGGAATTTGCCATCTGATGAAATCTCATATGAATATGTTACATGGTAAATGCACTTAGCACATATCATGAAGATTATCAGTCAATCCACTGCAGGATGGTGATGGTAGGGCCAGCATTGTGGCCCCAAGGGTCACACCAATATTGAAAATCAGAATTTTAGATAGAATCTTGGCTGCTCCAGTTCTGATCCAGCTTCCTCAATACTCCTGGAACAGCAGCAAAAGATGGCCCAAAATTTCAGGTCCCAGGGGCAATGGGAGAGTGTGAACTAGCAGATAGATCTCTTTCTCTCATTCTCTGTCAGTTTGCCTTTTAAATTAACAAAGCATTAAAAACGAAATAATAATAAAAACCAAAAGGGTGATAATTCCTCGGATTCTGCAGGGCAAGCTCACCATAATCACACTCACAGTCATAGACAGACTCGGAAGAAGACACAAGGGGAATTCACACGATGGAAGGCGGAGGTCCCAAACAAGAGCATTCCTGAGAAACAGGACTTGACTGCAAAGATTTCCTTCAGAAACTAGGAATGTTTCCTTCCGGCCTCATGCAGCCTTACCCAGAATATTCAGTTGAGCCCTTCTGAAGTTCTGGCCAACAGGACTGGGAAACAACAACATTGGTGTTGGATAACACACTAAGAAGGTGGCAGTGTATGGCAGTGTGCTATTCACCAATTGAAAGTAAGAAGCCATAGGCTTAGAAATACTGAATATTTTGATCAAGGTGACGAAGTTAACAAGCCAGAGAATTGGAGTTAGATGTGTCTGACACTAAATGCCATTACTTTACCGAATTTTCAATTCCACCATCAAAAGCAGGCAACCCAAAATCAAGAACATATTTTTCTTGTGTGTTAGTCCATTTGGTAGCATTTCCTAATGGATTGGAACAGTTGAGTCATTCAATTGGATTAGCTGAGTCAAGTGAGGGAATAAACACGCTGTCGATCCTGTATGCATGACACTAAAGGACTTCTGTTAGATTTTTTGAGCACTAAATCCTAACGAAAAGTGATCTGCATAATACCATCGTAAGAAAAAAAGTTTGTCACCAGCTGGAAGGGGAACAGACTATTGCAATCCAATTAAAAATGAATTCATTTCACTTAGGACCAGATAAGAAGAACATTGACACTATAGCGTGAGTTTTTGGCCATTTATTATTTCCTAACCCCTTTCAAATCTACCACCAGATTAATTCTTCTGAAACAGCATACCCTTGCAGTACAAAGTCGATATGAAAGATCACCCACAAAGACACTGGAAAAGAGGAGCACTTGTCCTCGTGTTATGCCATGTGGCAAGATCTTTTCTTCATTTTTCAGGTCTTATTTAACTTGGGGATGACACGCAGCAGGTTGTGCGAGGCCTTTTGTATAAATACAATTGTAGTTAATTCAGCAAAAGAAACTTGAACAGATTAAGCAGAACACATTTTCATTTCACATGTAAAGCCTGGAGACAAGGAAAGGCTACCAAAGGAGGTGAAAGAAATGAAGATGAAGAAATAAAATATGTTCATGACAGGATAACAATCTGGGAGCAGCTGCTGCTGAACAAACATTTGTTACTACCATGCATCTGAGGTTTAGGAGAAAATAGAATTTCCAGAAAGACGCCGAACAGGAAATGCATCGCTGATAATCAAATATGCAAAGCTTCCGACTCCTAAGGATAATTGTTTTTCAGAGAAAGGCTTGCACTTGCTTAAGTGACATATAAATAACTCAAGGCTTGCACTGGAATAAATGGAACAGAGCTTGAATCTGTATACAGGCAGAACAAGCAATGAATTCCATATCATTTTAGCAGGACAAAGCTTCATAATTTGGAAGAATGTTCCTGGGAAGGCCACATGTGCAAGTGTCTCTTCTTTATTGCACTTCCATCTCCTGGGTATGAGGCACTTCTTCTCCCTGCCAGGGCCACTGTAGGAGCCTGCAAGTTGGTCTCTGCACCCCGCCTCCAATTGCACACAACCTATGCAATCGGCTGTGCTGTATCCTCTCCTGCCCACCGAAATCTTCCTGTGGTCCAGCTGTAGAGATCTCTTTGGGGCTCCTCAAACAAGTCAGGCAGACCATTAAACTCTTTGTTCTTGCTGCTGTTATTCTCATATCTCTCTTCTTCCATCTCTCTTCTTCGCTCAACTCTGTTAGGGTCTCATACCCACCCTCGAATGGAAGGACGCCCCCTGCTGCCCTTAGGCACTTCTATCTTTCTGCTTTCCACAGTGTTCCTCACTTGCTGTCTACGGTTCACTCACATTCATGCATATTGCCTGGTTTCCATCATTAGAATTCAGGGTCGTTACTGAGAGTTCAATAGAAACAGAGGGAGAACCACACGAGTAAAGTTCTTCTAGAAACCTCATTTTCCTTAAAGATTTATTTTTATGGAAAGTCAGATTTCCAGAGGGGAGAGACAGAGAGAAAGATCTTCAGTTCACTGCTTCATTCCCCAAGTGGCCTCAATGGCCAGAGCTGAGTCTGTCTGAATCCAGGAGCCAGAAGCCTTTTCCAGGTCTCCCACACAGGTGCAGGATCTCAAGGCTTTGGGCCATTCTCTATTGCTTTCCCAGGCCACAAGTGGGGAGCTGGATGGGAAGCAAGGCCAGCTGCAGGGATGTGATCCTGTGCCCATATGGGATCCTGGCACGTGCAAGGCAAGAACTTCAGCCACTTGGCTACCGTGCCTGGCTCTAGAAACTTAATTTAAATCATAAAAAGCGGAGCCCATGTTTGGCATAATGGCCTACAAGTCACTTGAGACACCCATCCATCCCCTAACAATGTATTCATTGGATTTGCATTTACCAAGAACTCACAGTGTCTGAGAGCTCCTGTTTCTGATTGGAAACCAGGGAGCACCATGCACATGCATGCTCTAGTTGTTCTCCAGTGTACATGAGCCACAAGACTACAGGAAAAGGATACATTCTACATTCTACAGCACCTGTCTGCAGCAGACGCTGTCCATACTCCACCTAGACCCCTCCGTCTTCACAGCGTCAGAATCCATTTTCCAAGCAATGATGTCAGCATTTCTTTGCCACTGAATTGTTGTTGCCACTGGAGTCCATTTTGCCCTATGTGCCATGGGCTGAAAATGTTGAAGAACAAATCCCCTCTGGGAATGTTTATTTTGTATCTTTTAATATAAAGTGTATAATGCGAACTTAGGAGCATAATAATATTTCCTTCCCTACCCTACTTCCTGCCTATGTTCCCCAATCATCTAATTCCTTCTTTATTTCGTATTCTTTTTATAATTGCATATTTTCCTTTCAATTTGTAAACACTAGCTCAGTACTTCGTAAGGTATCTCAGAGATGTGAAAAGAGATCTACCATCCCACTCCTGGAAATTTACCCAAATGAAATGAGATCAGCATAGGAGAGACGTAGTAGAACACCCATGTTTATTGCAGCTCATTTCATAACACCTAAGGTACGGGATCAATCTAGATCCCATCAACTGATGATAAAGAAGATGTGGTTTACATACATTATGAAATACTAATCACCTGTAAAAAAAAGAATGAAATGCTTTGTTTTGAAAAAATAAAAAGGAAAATAGACCCTTGTGACGCAGAAATTTATCACTTAATTCTATATGCTGCTTAATAGACTGGTTATCCATGACTATCCTATCCAGTTTGTTTTTAAATATTCTCTCCATGCATTTCTGTATCAATTCAGAGTTGTGGCTAGTCAATTGCCACCAGGGATTCTTGGGACCAACACCAAGCAGTTAGTCATCATACAAGTAGGTTGTGCTTATAGAACTGGTAGCATTTGGCTCGTGGTTCAAGCCCGGTGTCTGTGAAGGGGTAACTATTTCCTGGGGCAAGGAACAAGGCATTTTCATTTGATTGCAGAGGAGCCAGTGGAATTGTTGAAGCCCTGTTCAAACCCAGGTTCAGACCTGGTCACGGTAGCTTCACCAGTGTCCAGCAACCGAAGTCATCCCATGGTGTAGAGAAAGAGCTTGCATTTAGAAAAACTACAAAGATTCATGGCCAAGAACAAGAATTGAGGAAGAGATGAAAAACTGAACCCATTAACTTTGCTGTCTCCAGCTTCCTCATTAGGAGACTCAGAGCAATCGGAACTCGGACTCCAAGCTTGCCACGGGTGGGTCATTATTAATTTTATATAATTGGGAGGATACATTTGGTAGCTTTTGTTTAAAAAAAATCAACAATGGTCATCTACTTAATTGTGTGTTAGTTTAACGTTTGCAAGCCCTTTACGTGTGCGTTATAAGGAAATGGATGAGGGCTCCAAACACCACTGTGTGCCGCATTTCCCTTTGCTATAATGAATAAATACCTTTACCCAGCGTGGAAGTTGAGTCAAATTTTGAGCCGTTCACTTTCAGAAAGGCACAAAGATAACCATAAATTTATAAAATGTGACATTTTAATCAAGCCCCAAGCTGTTGGCTAATTACATTGCACTGCACTTAAAGAGAACACAGGAGATGCCAGGTTGGTGCTGAGATGAACACAAAATAGTTCTCGGTACTTCACTGATCATTATGAACACCACAGAAACAAATTACCCGGAAAAGAGAGCGGTAAATCCTTCTAAAAGTCATATTTCCAATTTTCTTTTCAATTTCATTTTGGAGTAAATTTGGACGCAAGTTTATTCAAAAGCTGACATTTTCTTTCATTGCCTTTTTCTGTGCAAATATATATATATATATATGTATATATATATGTGTATATATATATATAAAATAGATCTGCTAGTAGTATCAGAGGCCATTAAGCTACAGAAGCATGAAATCAACTAGAAATTATTATTTTAATTCTATGCACTTGTGCATAGCAGGAGGAACAGGGTTCCAAATAAACCTTCATCAGGACCCTACCTGGCACTGTACATACTAATGGGACTTGAAGTTTAGAATTCAGACGGGTGGAGATGCAGACAGAGCAATAGAATCAAAAAGAAGGGATTGGTTGTATCGCTCCAAAGATTTATCATCTACGGAACTAAGAACTGAGGCAAATCATATGCCAGCCTTACACTGTCATTGTCCTTGGGTTTTCTCCTTAGTAACAGGACTGAGTTGACTGGCCCTGGTTTCCTGAGGACTTAATAATGTGGAATAAGCTAAGGCATTGATGTTACATTAGGGAATTTCTCTCTTGCTCACTCACTTGTCCCTACTATTTTTTTTTTTAAGATTTATTTATTTTAACTGAAAAGGCGGTTTTAGAGAGAAGGGGATACAGAGAAAGATCTTCTGTCCACTAGTTCATTCCCCAAATGGCCACAATGGGTAGAGATGAGCCAATCCAAAGCCAGGAGCCAGGAGCTTCTTTTGGGTTTCCCACATGGGTGCAGGGTCCCAAGGCTTTGGACCATCCTCTGCTGAGTTCCTGGGCCACAAGCAGGGAGCTGGATGGGAAGTGGAGCAGCCAGGGCACAAATCAGCATCCATATGGGATGTTGGCACTTGGAAGTGGAGGATTAGCAATTGAGCCAATGTGCTGGCACTTGTTCCTGCTCGCTCCTTGTTTTTCCCTCTCTCTCCACCCAATTAGTGCTATTTATTGCATTCAAATGCAAAACAGTAATGGACCATTATTTCTGCTCAAGAAAGTGATCAGTGAGACTATTGACACTATTCCGTTCTGCGTTTCTTCCCACGAGGTAATCTCTCCAATGAGCTCTTTCCTGATATGAATAACAATTTGTGAGGGTGAGTTACCAGTTAAAGGTAAGACATGTTTTTCTTCTTCAGACTCATTTCCCATTGGAACAGCAACAACTTCACAGGCCTGTAAGAGAAATGCCACGTCCATTCCTTCACTCAAGGTAAGACCATGAAGGAAAAAACAAAAAAAGTGGCTGAGACTTGACATGCAATCCTGCAACTTTCTTGTGCCTAGTAAGACTGTATCCATATCCAGACCAAACCTGGTCCCTCACTCTGGCCCCCGCACTCACCAGTAGGATCCACAACCAAGCCAGGGCAAGAAGTCATTTTTAAATGCTGCTATTGATAAAGAAAAGTTCTGCAGGAAGATGATAAATCTTGCAAAAGAGAAAACAATCTGAACATATGCGTATTTCAAAGTTCAACTTTCCACACTCCCAAGATTTGCAAACTGGCCAAAGGACAGAATCTGAAAACTGGGAACTCAATCCAGATGGTTCTGGATGGCAGGAGCTCAACTAATTCAGTCCACACTGCTGCATTCTGGGGCCTGCATCAGCAGCCGGGCTGGAGATGGAACCCAACTATTCCGACATAGAGTCCCAGCATCCTAACCACTAGGCCACATGTCCTTTCTTTTGCTTCAAAAGATTCTTAAAATTTATATATGGTTGTTTCCCCCAAGGCATCTATCTTGCTAAAACTTTTTCTGTGTGCAACTTTACCTACAGGAAAAAAACAAAAACAAAAAAACCCATGTGGAATGGGTTCCCTCAAATTACAATGATGTTCCTTAAAAAGGGAACTTCCTAAAGTTATACCACAGTTGACAATGAAAATAAGCCTCACAGCTATAATTTTGAGGAATGACTCTCATAAATCACACAGTTACAGAATATCATCATGAAGTTCATGCAAAATAAGTTTTTCCATTAATATCCCTGAGTTCATGGATGGAAACTATCGCTGTTCTGTTTTGTTGGAAGGGCAGGAAACATGAGTTCGCCTGTTTTGAGAGAAAATATGCCACGCTAGGATTTGGAAACTTCTTTCAGCTGTAATTTTCCCTCAGCACTCACACTTATTTATAATGCCATTTATTATGTACTAGAGACTATCTAAATCATGCTTAAGATTCTCCAGTACTTGCTCTAAAACAGAAAATGCATTCAGACTCCAGAGATTTTTTTTTGAATAACATACCAGCCTAAGAAAATCCAGCAGCCAGAACCTCAGATATATTCTATAAATCCAATGTGTCAAGTATCAAGCTAGTTTGCTACTTCCATGTGCAAATAAATAATGTATTCACAGTTATTCCTTGCTGCAGTAACTACAGCCTATATTTCTCGTTATTAAAAAGCTAAAGGTACAAGCAGACACAGCAGTGAAAAGATCTGGAATTGTTTTGAAGAGATCTTACAAGCTATAGTCTTATGATGAAAGCTGAATTGTATATGAACCTCTGAAACTTTGCAAAGTAGTAAGTGTAAGTCCCCCACTGTGCTATCTACCCAGGCAGAGTAAAATCCCCTTTGAAGAGATTACCAGAGATGGTTGCATGTGATCATAGCAGCAGAGATGATGTGTGACTCTTGCCTAGTTTAAAGTGGATTAGTAAAACTCAAGACATGGAAAATTGTTTTGTGCAAAGCTCGCCATGCTTCTGAAAACATAAATGAAATCACACCCTATGAGCTTAAATCTGATTTCTATTAGTTCAATGTGCTGACAATTCCCTCTTAACAGCTGAAACAAACCAACAAACAAACGAAAGACTGGGTGGCCTGCCAAAATTTACATTGGATAATGATTGTTACATATTTGAAAAACAATTGTTTAGAGTTTCTTGCACAAACACTGGATTCATCCACAGGGATGTCACTTCATGTGTTCTGAGAGAACGTGTTGTGAGATAGACACAAGACTGGGTAAGAAACAAAAATAATCGGATTTTGTTCCTTATTCATCCACTGGCTATCTCTCCAGGTGACCTTGGATAAAACACTCAGCCTGTCTTGTACCCTTATCGATAAACTACAGATCCTGAAACCCAACCATTTTGCAAGGGTATGTCTAAATGTATTGTGTGTCTGAGACAGCATTAAAAGCAATGAAGTGTTCTTTACATGTCAGTTACTACTGTTAGTCACGCTTTCAGTTGTTACTACTGATAGTTTTGGTTATTATCATATAAATGAATCAGCATTTCATTTCTCCATAAGCTCTCTTATCCTACTGTAAGAGCAGAAAGACTCAGAATGCCTTACATGAGGCATAGCAAGTACACCAACAGGGAGATTAGATTGCATTTCTTGTTTGTATTTTAGATTTCTTTTTGTTGGAAAGGCAGATTTACAGAAAGAAGGAGAGAGAAAAATATTTTCTACCCATTGGTTCAATCCCCACATGATCACAATGGCCAGAACTGAGCTGACCTGAAGCCAGGAGCTTCTTCCAGGTCTCCCACACGGTTGCAGGGTCCCAAGGCTTTGGGCCTTGACTGATTTTTTCAGGCCACATGCAGGGAGCTGGATGGGAAGTGGAGCAGGCGGGACACAAACTGGCACCCATGTGGGTTCCCAGCAAGCTCAAGGCAAGGATTTACCCACTGAGCCATCTTGCCAGGCCCTTAGATACTGTTTTATTCTTCCTTTCCTCCAGCCAACTTCATCACCCTTCTCATCACATACTTGGTGTTACTCTGAGCCATCCTATTTTGTCTCTTATAACAATGAAAAGTAAAATCTGATCCACAAGTTTAATATTGATCCATAAACTATTTTCACACACACAAAAAACGTCTTACCAAAGCAGAAGAAAAGTCCTTGGAGGGGGACCTGTGTACCTGTCTTTTTCTTTTCTTATTTTTTTTTTTAACTTTCCTATGGGCTTTTCTCCATTGTTACTCTTTATAAAAAGCAAGAAACCTTTCAGCTGACTTTCAAAATCATTAAGCTTATATGTAAGAGTTAGAGTCCCTTTTCCTAATTGATTCTTCAGAATTTCTATTGTTTTTACTTTATTGATTTGAAAGAGGCAGAAAGAGATTGAGAGAGAGAGAGAGAGAGAGCTCCCAATCTCTTCTTTATGGCCCAAATGAAATCAATGGCCAGGGGATTAAAGTGGGAATACAGAAACTCAACTGATGTCTTCAACCTTGGTAGCAGGGACTCAAGCATTTATTACCTTTGTTTCCTGGGGTGCACATCAGCAGGACACTGGGATGCAGATTTCCTCCAGCAGCATCCTAACCCCTGTGCCAGGTCTGCTTTTGCCCATTGGTTGTTTACAAGCACTTGGACAAAGAAACGTCTCCCCTGCGGAAGAACTCTGAAGTCTACTAACCAACAGCATGGAAGTGGAATGTCCCCACCAGAAGCAGCACCCCATCTTTTCCAGAATGAGAATCCTCAATTAAAAATAAACAAAAAAATAAAACATAAGGTAAAGTGTATTTTGGAGACAAGAATAGAAAAACTGGTCTTTCATTTAATCACCTACGATATTCTGCAATGATAAGAGTTTTTCATAGTTTGTACTTTATGGCAGTTAAACTGGAAACTAATCAAATCAAAATGTTCAAAACGTAGGCGAGATTTTATCTGTAAGAATGGCATAAAACTTAGGCAGGAAAATAATACATACCACATTCTTTCTTTTTATTCACCATCTCAATTAGTCACTTAATCCCAACAATCTTGAGTTCATACTTCTAATGACAGAGCAAATATTTGGGGAGATTTAAGGGCAGTTGGAAGCTGACTCCCTGAAGCCTGACTAAAGCCTTTTTATAACCGCATAGACTGCACTGTAGTAGAATAAGCAAGCTGACCGTTTTTAGCAAACAAGAAGCATTGTATAATTATCATTAATATTATCAATACATTTATGACATAGTAGATGCAAAAACATAAGACTATCATCAATGTCAAAATATTGAGGACAAATGGTATGTAACACTGCTGAAGTATTATCGCTGTTTCATCACAGATAGAACTTTAGCAGATGCGGTTTGTGTAGTTTTTGACTTAAAGCCAATCTAAAATTTTTGGAAAACTGCTGGAATCCTACTAGATGACAAAAATCTGAACAATGCAGTTTTTACAATGGATATTTGAACAAAATTCAGTAATCCAAATGCCTATTGAGTGATTGTGTTCAAACCAATGAGAAAGCAACTCTCTCTTCTGTCTCTGTTGTTGATAGATTTACACATGGGAGGATGGCAACCTATGCTTAATAAGTAGCAGGTGGCAAAAAAAAAGCCAGTTAATAATTACATACTTGGGCCGGGCGGCGTGGCCTAGCGGCTGAAGTCCTCGCCTTGAATGCCCCGGGATCCCATATGGGCGCCGGTTCTAATCCCAGCAGCTCCACTTCCCATCCAGCTCCCTGCTTGTGGCCTGGGAAAGCAGTTGAGGACGGCCCAATGCATTGGGACCCTGCACCCGCATGGAAGCCCGGAAAAGGTTCCTGGTTCCCGGCTTTGGATTGGTGCGCATCGGCCCGTTGCGGCTCACTTGGGGAGTGAAACATCGGACGGAAGATCTTCCTCTCTGTCTCTCCTCCTCTCTGTATATCTGACTTTGTAATAAAATAAATAAATCTTGAAAAAAATAATTACATACTTAAAATATGAATTCTTCATCTTTGTAGCTTAAAAGAATAAAACTAAAAGAAAAAGAAAAACAGAGTAACCCATTGCTGCCATAATATGAAAAATTCTGATCTAAATGATTTCTGACAATTTAAAATTATGTTTAAATATCTGAATTTAATCAACCTTTAGGCTAGCTCCAGATGGAGAGAATGAAATTGCTAAAATTGTAAAATATTTTCTTGTCTGCTCCCAAGATCCCTGCTCATTACTTATGGGATCTCAGAATAATACCACTGAGGAAGAGGCTGTTTGCCAGAAATTCTAGAGGTTGTTGGAGACAGATTACATCAGAGGCCCTGGGGTCAGATGTTCTGTTGACAAAACCTGACCTACAGAAAAAGATTATTAATCCCTAGGAACCAAACTTAAAAACAGAACCAAATTGTATCGATTTCAAATTTATTTCTTAAAAGATTTATTTATTTTTATTGGAAAGGCAGATATACAGAGAGGAAGATTTTCCATCTAATGAGTCACTCCCCAAGTGGCCACAACGGCTGGTACTGCGCCAATCCAGAGCCAATCCAAAGCCAGGAGCCTTTTCCGGGTTTCCCACACGGGTGCAGGGTCCCAAGGCTTTGGGCCATCCTCGACTGCTTTTCCAGGCCACAAGCAGGGAACTGGATGGGAAGCAGGGCTGCTGGGATTAGAACCAGCACCCATATGGGATCCCAGAGTGTGCAAGGCGAGGACTTTAGCCATTAGGCCACTGCACCGGGCCCGCATTTCAAATTTCTACAACCATCCATAGTATGTACTCTGAATACTTTGTCTTCTAGGTTTCATTTCATCATTTGGTTCTCCTCCAATGCCATACAAATACGTCCTTCTTGACAACTACATGCCAGAAGGGGAAACCAGTCATCCTTCACTCTTACTACTCACTTAAGTCTGAAGTCAGTTTCACTAAACACAAATAGCTAACTTTAATTACCTGGGAAATGAGAAAAATTGAGTATAAGCAAAAAAAAAAAATGGATATCTAAAGCTGTTTGGTCTTAACAGAAAAGAATTTTGCTTTACCAGAAATAAGTATTCAGTCTCAACACTCTATAACTACAGTGACAGCTTTGAACTCTGTTCATTAGCAGGCTGGTTCTAGCACTTCCTGCTATAACATAACAACTCCTTGAGTCCTTATGATCCCTCTGTGAGGTAAATGTCATTGCTATTCCATTTACAAAGGCATTAAGAACAAACGCGTAACTTGTCTGTGGTCACAAAGCTACACCCAAGGTTCCACTCTCATTCCAGACTACTAAGACATGTTTATGCAGAGGGTGTCGTGGGAACTGGCATGGGACCCATATGACTTACACATGCTAATCGCTTATTGTATACACTTAATGATCTCCATTACACATATTCCAATATCTCCTTTTGGTTTAAAATTGCTTCCAAAATATGGAAACTAAAACTTGGAAGCCAGCCTACCACATAGTGAATGCTATCAAGTTCATTAAAGCTGATATCTGAAACAACATTCATACACAAAGATTTTTGTTTATGTTTTTCTTTCCTCTTTAACACCTGCTACACTGAGTACATATCATTGTTATTACAAAATTATAGCTTACATCTATTTATGAAATCATTCTCTATGTGACAAGAAAGTGATGCATTTTCCAGAAAGGTTCCTTCTCACAGTATAATACAAGTAATTGTCACAGGTAACAAGCACCTATCTGACAACCTATCCCAAATACAAAGACCCAATGATGTTTTGAGCAGCATTTAATACTGTTGGTTAACTTCCATTGGTACAGTTGGGCCTCCGTTTATGTAGGCCTAGCCCCCACAGTGCTGTCTACCTCAGATCAAAGATATTTTAAAAAATGCACCCGATAGTGGACAAATACAAACTAGTTTTTCATGTTGTTGCTTCCTGTATGATATAAAACAATATACAGTACATTTATATGATATTAGGCATCATAGGTAACATAGAGCTGATAAAGTACATTGGAGGATGTGCATAAACTATATCCAAATACAATGCATTTTATATGAGAGTTCAACGGTCGTTCCCCAAGGGACACTGCAGGAGGACTCCGAATATCTTTTAAATTCACATTCACATATAACAGTATTTTTTCACGATGTGCAAAGAAATAGGTCCAAATAAAAGATCCATTGCTCTGAAAGATACTCAACAGTAAGATGATAAATAAGTTGGAAACATCTGTTAAATTTAAATAAAAGCAACACAATTGAGACCAGTTCTTTCATTATCTGAAAGCAGAACAGCAAAGGTCTTAGCTATGGACAGCCATTATGTAGGTATTGTGTCATTGGCTTTTTGCATGTTTAGGTGGTAGGTTTGATCATTGTTCTTCCATACATCTGTGTGCAGCGTGCAGAAAATGTTTTTCCTTTTTCACTCAGCATTTATTGAGTGCCTACTGTGGTTCCAGTACTCATCTAAAAAGTTAGCGATACAACAATGAGCCTGACTTCACCAGGAGGCAATGAATAGTAATTTAAAAAGGAAAATGAATCTCTGAACACAGAAACTGAAGTTAAACACCTGATGTTGTTCTTGCTTGAATCATGTCTCCCTCAAAATGCATGCCCACACAGGACCAGTGCTATGACAGTATTAGAAATTAGGGTCTTTGCATCCAATCAAACTGTATTCAATCATTCGTTCTAGTCACACAGAATTGGAGTGAGTTCGAAGCCCATGGTGACTCTTGGCTCCATAATAAGAAGAAAGTTTGGGGGGCTAATGTTGGGTAGTGAGCCACGCTGTCACTTTGGATGTTACCATAGCATGTCAGAGTGCATTTTGAATAGTCAGTTTGAGTACTGCCTGTTCTACTTCCAATCAAACTTCCTGCTACTACATATGGGAAGCAGCAGATGAGGTTTTAGTATTTGGGCCCCAGCCACCATGTGAAATCCCAGATGGAGTTCTTGGATCCTGGATTCGTCCTGACCAAACCTTAGCTCTTGTAGCTATCTGAAGAGGTAACAGTGGATAGGAGCTCTCTCTGTCTCTCTCTCTCTCTCTTTCTGACTTTCACATATACACATATGTATAAATGTGTATTTATACACATATACACACATACAATATGAATATAATTAATATATATACATAAACTTTAAAAAAAGAAGGTTTGAATGCCGAGGCGTGTAGACAGGAGAAGAACATCAAGAGAAAACAAAGGCTGAGTTTTGACTGACATGTACACCACCAATGAATGTCAAGTATTGTTAGCAACAATCAACACCAGAAGCCAGGCTTCAGATTGCACATTCCTTTGCCAAAATTTGAATTTCAGACCACTACTCTCAAAACTTCTGAGGGCTAGGCCCCTTGGTAAGTGGCACAGTATTTTGTTGCAGTTAGTCAGGAAACTAACCCAGATGAATATAACAGAAGCCAACACAGCAAGGGCTGTTAGCATAGAATGCTTGGAAATGAGTGGCATTTTCTCCCATCTTACTTGAAAGGCTAAGGGACAGAGGAAGAGAAACAAAGAGACAGAAACATACCATCCACTGATCCATTGCCCAAATGTCTGTAATAGCTAAGACTGGATCAAGCTGAAGCCAGGAGCTTGAAACACAATCTGGGCTCCTGGCAGAAAACAAAGTACTTCAGCCATCATACTGACCTCCCGAGTGAGCATCAGCAGCATGCGGAGTAAAATCGCCAAAATATCTGGGACTTGAACCAGGCACGCTGATATGGAATATTGGCATTGCAAGAAGCAAGTTAACTACTGTGTCACACACTTGCCACTGTGTGGAGTGATTTTTTAGGGGTACCTCAAACATGAATCAGCACTGTCTAGGCAAAGGGAGTAACTGAAACAGATTTGGAGTCAAAACAAGCAAACAACATTGAGAAACCTTACAGGAGAGCAGTATGGGCTGTGCGAGAGGTGGCCGGAGAAAGATGAAGACACTCACTTGACAGGAAGAAGAAAAAGGCATGGATGGGGGCACAGGATATGAGCTATTTCCCAACCCCCCAAGAATATCCCTCCCTGTGAGCAGCAAAATCAGTTTGATAATAGATAGAGCTCATGGTATATAAAAATAAACAGCCTGAGGAGCCTCTCAGCAACGGGCAGAAGTCAGACAGGGCAAATCAGTGACTTCCTTCTCTGGAACTGTGGAACGTTTTGCTGACAAAGCGCCATTGATTTTAAGTACGCAAGTAAAATTCGAGTCTTGTCTCAGGTCAGAGTCCCTAAAAGCAAGGCCTGGGATGGGGATTATCACTCAAGAAATTTATCACCAGAGCACTCCGTCCAGAGAAAAAGAAATGCGAATTCAGGATGTGTTTTCAGGTGATGTCTAGACTCGGTGTGGTCACAAAGGAAGGAGGGAGTGTAAACTACCCAGCAAGATCGGGCTAGTCTTGAGGCAACAGAGTTGGACTTTAGCATCCTCAGGGTCAGCTAGTCATTGGCTCTAAGCCAACTAGGGCAGCTACCCTCCCAGGCACCTTGCCTTTGTCCAGAAGCAGCTGCTGTTGCCCAGGAGAACTTCTATGCCTGTGACTGGGAATGGATGCCTTGCCAAAGGGGTCAGAAGGAGTTGGAATCATCTCAGAAGGAAAGAACAGCAAGGGTCAGGATGCTCTTAGTCACAGGCAACTGACTGCATGAGGAGTGAGAAAGAGCTGGCCTGAGCCAGATGGGGCCTCTGTGGGCAGTCTCCATCAATGTTCCTGGTGTCGGTAGTATGGCTTCTCTACTCCACAGCTTCCCTCCTATTGTAAGGACTCAAGATGTGGTGAGCAACTTACAGGGGTTTTCATTTCCAAGTTGAGCGTACGTAACGGTTAAGGTAAGATGGTGGTCATTTCCAGACCAAATGCACACAGTGAGACAAGGCAAAGGAAGATAACCCAATTCTGCTCCTATATTTGATCTCTGTCCCAATAGACTAGTTAGTCATTTCCTCCTGAGGGACTATTGTATTTGTCCCAATTTCCCTTCAACAAATTCTTGAATTTCAGAAGAATATAGTTCTACATAAAACTGTTATCATTCAAAATATGTGTATGACATAGATACAAATATATGTTCCTGGCATCTGCAGTGTGGTTTCTCCACACTATATATTATATATGCATATATTCTATGTTATATATGTATAGAATTCTATACAAAAATGCATACAATTCTATGCATATGTATGCATATTTCAAGGAAGATTGACATAGTTTTTCAGAAGGTTGTATGTATCTCTACAAATATATTATTAAAGTACTTATTTGTACAATTAAAAAATCTTATACCTATATTATTTTGAAAAATTATTTTTAACATATACACTTAAGTGTGTATATCTATATCTATATATCCATATATATATATAAGCATGCAAGACAGAGCATTTACAATACTAGTAAACCTGGCATCCAGGAAAATGCATTTACTAAGGGACAGTGATGATAGGAACGGTAGGACTAGTTCACTCCTTAAAGATAATGACAGAAATAGTCTCAGTTCAGGCCTGACACCTGGCTGTCCCTTAAACCCAAGGAGACCTCTGGCGTCAGATCAATTGGAAACTGTAAGGAAATCAAATTGGGAGATTTGTTACTTAAAGTCACATTAACTCTTATTGCCTTTAGTGACTGCAGGGCATTCTAACTACTTCAGCTCATGGATTTTTTTCCCCCATCTAATTGGAAAACTTTCAGCAAAATTGCCAACTAACATTATTTTGGTATTAGCACGTACACTGATCATTGTGTTAAAGTATTAGCAGTTTTCACTTTCTAATAAGTAACATGCCTACGTTTTAAAAATTTATTTCAAAGAGAGCCAGAGAGAGAGTTTTCATGTACTGGCTCCATGCCCTTCTGCCCCCCAAATAAAGCTGGAATCTGGGAACTTGATCCTGGTTTCACACACGGGTGCCATACTTGCCTCACTGGCATATTAGCAGGAACCTGGCACAACAGAACAGAAGCAGGTCTTGAACCGAATTGCTCTGATGTGTGATGTATGCATCACGACTGCCCTGCTACCAGCCAGGCCAAATGCCTGGCCCCATCTCTTTTTCGAACATGCAGTTGTAAACTATTACAGTTAAAAACTTCCCAAATTAATTCATTTTAGCATGTTTTCAAAGAAAAGAAATGTGGCTGGTTGTAATATTAACTTGTTTTTCTTGCTAATTCATCTTGTTTTATTACCATTGTGGCTTTTCGTGCTCTGCTCACACATTTTGAAATTGCTTATGGAGTACGCTGAGATTGTAAAATGTGTGCTTTAGTCATAAAAATTATTGGAGAATATTAGCTTATATATATATTAGATATTTCAAAAATATCCCTATAAAATCTATTTTGTGGGAGAACAACCAAAATTTGTGTAATGAGAACATTTTACATAAAATACTTGCTATGAAAACTAAGATATTAATCCTATAACATAATATAGAAATGTCAGGTTTTGGTAAAATACTTTTAATCACTGTTTGAATATTTAACTGTGGTTTGTTTTCTCATTTTGTTTATAAAATGTAGTGGTGCTAACCAGATAAGCACTATTTCTCATGGCCGGGGAAGTGTTGAGAATACCTTATAGCTTTGTACTTCTTCTTTAAAAATTTTCCAAGTCTTAGCTAATGTGTTCTGGCTGAATTTTCTTGACAGAAATAAATCTTAGTCAATTCCTTAAAATTTCTATGTGATCTAACCATGTAAGCACTTACAGTGTAAGAGCCAACTGCTTAGACAACATTGGAAAGTCTGTAATAAGCATAATTATGCAAAATTTTCCTTTGGATCTTCATATTAAACATAAATATTAATGAGTTTACTCATCATATGTATAAAGAGAGAGAAAAACAAAATACTGGGGTTAGAGCCCTCAATTTCAGTTCAAATCCTTTCTATAATGGTTATTAACTCTGTCAACTTCCCCAGGTACTAAAGTTCTCCATATGTCATCCTCATTTATAAGGTGATGTGAATAATAGGGTTTCATATATGTGATTGTTGTGGAGATTAAAGGAAAGTTTGCTTGTTTAAAAATAATAGCATTTACAGGGCAAATCTCTATGAAAATTGGACAGCCACATAGAAAACTGGACACACTCTGGCCTGCTTGGTTTGAGGCCTGTGCTGTAATAGAGAGAATGCATGTACATAGCTAACAGTAACTTTGAAAATCGAATTCTGCTACCGCATCAGTAGAGCTCAAGGCACCAACTTCCTTCCTCATCTTTACTTTCTAAAATTAACTGTTATTGGGCTCGGCAGCGTGGCCTAGTGGCTAAGGTCCTTGCCTTGATCCCATATGGCCGCTGGTTCTAATCCCGGCAGCTCCACTTCCTCTTTGTCTCTCCTCCTCTCAGTATATCTGACTTTGTAATAAAAATGAAATAAATCTAAAAAAAAATGTATTAAAAAATAAATAAATAAAATTAACTGTTATTGTGACTCCTGTTGGGATGAATTAGTTTTGAAGATATATAAAATGTATGTGTTTTTGAAACACCCAACCTATGATCCTTTGTTTCCAACTTCCCTGCTTGGTACTCTGCTTGCCACATTCAGCTACCTTGTTGTAAGGGCTTAACATTTTATTTTCAGTGTGGGTAGACACTCACAGCATAAAAGCACCATAACTGATGTATTCATTTTATTCTTGATGAAAATATGAAAATGTTATTTTCTGCAATTGTCTATCATGACAAATCTGCTAGAACATTCCCGCGCATGCCACCTAGGGAATATATACATTTACTTTTATTTGGTTTAGAGTTAGGAGTGAAATTCTCGAATCGAGTAGTCTAAGGGAATTCCCAAGTCAAACTCCACACATTTTTAGCTGGAACAGTTGCTTCCAAAAGAAATATATTGTAGCAGAACTAGGAATTAGCTGTGTGCCATTTTACAGATGACAAAACAAGGACATGTGGCAAAGTAATTTATCTACATTGCTAAGAACTAGCCATAAATATAGACATAGAAGCAGATTATGTATGCAACATGTGCTAGCTGCTGTGTATTGGGGTAAAAATAAAAAAAATAGCCATGACCTCAGTTTCATAGGATGAGAGACAAATATAGACTAAAGAGTCAAGCTGATGAGTTTATAATTCTGAAGAGTTCAGTGCTGAGAGTGACAGCAGCATGAACCTATGGCATCATTTAATATCATCTGTTAAGTATGAGGAGTTTCGGAGAAGGCTTAGCGTTGGAAAGCAAGGTGGGCTGACAAGTCAAGGGATGAATAATATCTACTGCAGTTAAACTGGATAAAAAGATGAAGTCAGACCATCTTTCCAACACACAGTGATGAAGAGGATGACTCTTGAGGTAGGACTCTGGTGGAAGTGTAACACAAGAAGCGTACGGAGAGGGGCAGCATAGAGGTCATGCTCCACCTTTAACTACTGTTAGGGACTTAATCTTTTCTTCTTTTTTTAGTATTACAAAGTCATGGAAAGGAACATTCTGGCTGCTAGGTAGGGAGTAAACTGAGTGAAAGACAGCATGAATACAGCAGGCAAAGTCACAAAACATTGTAAAGATATGATGCTATCTCAGACAAGGGCAAGAGTGAAGATGACAGCCAGGAGACAGGTCACAATGATACGTCTTGAGTGGGCTCTACAGTTGTGACAATGTGTTGACAACGTCAGCACATCAAGCACAAACCTAGCTTTCTGGCTCAACGAGATGGATAAATAACAGGTTAACTCAGAGCAGGATCATGGTAGCTGTTGATGCAGTTAGATCTAAAGTAATGCATTTCTAAACTATATTTAAATCCTGGAATTAAACCCAAGAGCAAATTGACTGAACTGTTTTTTCGTCACCTTCAGAAACACTGCTTCTCCTCTTGACACGACCCCAGAGGCTTCCAATGTTTTCTCATCCCTGGCATTCATCTCAAGTCTTCAGTCTTTTTAAAACTAATGGTTGTGTATTTCAGCATGAAACACATTTTTGAAGGTGTCTGAAGGAAACATCTGTTCTATGTGTATATGAAGCAGATCAGCGGTAATCACCATCCACCATCTACGGGTGAATTTGAAAGCTACCAAGATGCTGTTATATAACTCGTTCTCATTTCGTTTCCTATCATCATAAACATACTCGTTATGAATTGTTCATGGTTTAGTTTATTATCACACACTTAATGACAACATTCAATGTATATGAAATTGTCACAGAGGAGTCTATGAATGGATGCTTAACCAGATCTGTCCTCATAAGAAAAAGGTCTTTGAGTTAAACATCTATAATGTAGGATTCATTTAATATGCGTCTTGTCATATTTAATCTGTGAATGACTCAAATTTCTCCAGTCAGAATCATACACATAATTTAGATGACTAAAGAGTGTTCTTAAAAACCAGAAATTCTTGAAAAATGAAGAGCGGAACATGTTTTTTTATTACCATATACCTAACTGCATTTTTTCTTTTTAATTAATTCAGCACATCGTTGCCGGAATAATTTTTTAGAAATACTCCTTATATCACATCATTGAATTATATAAAGACCAAAGATGCATCCCTATTACACAATACATGAAATGCTTTTGATTTAAGGCATCCCCTACACTTTTCTCATCCTAAAAAAAATTCATTTTCTTTCTCTCTGTTTCTAGGGAGGCTGGATCCACTTGTATCAGACATTTTAAATTCTTTTTTCTTTCGATACTTGACCTTTAATGCTAGCTTCCTCCCAGTGTCAACAGCTCCTGAAAAAAGAATGCTCACATTTCCAGAGATATCCAGGAATCAAGGTTGAGATTAAGTCCTAATTCCTCCATTAAATTTCCCATAATTGTCCCAGTTCACAATGATCATTATTTTTTTCAATTGCTTTGATTATGTAAATAATTAATATTAGTTTGATAAATACTTCAATGATTTTCAGGGAAGTATTTTGTCATTAAAAGATGTTACATGCCTAGCTAAAGGCAGGCACCTCTTTATGTATCATGTGTCTGTAGCACAAGGCAGCCCATGTAAAGTCCTAACCGAGAGAGGGACAGTTGATTATTTGGCTGATTCTGACATGTGGACTGAGCAAATGTGGTACTTTGACTTCATTTAGTTATCATTTTCAAAGTTACTTGTACTGTAGGATAGTTATAGAAGATGTAAAACACTCTATGTCATCTGATTTTTGCGTGTGGTTTTGTCATATAATTTTGCAAAAATTGGAGAGAACAGCAAAAATGAAAACTAAAGTGGAAGTTACTAGACCATTTGGAAGTTTAAAATCATTGCAAGAGAAGTAGGAAGAGATTATTCACACTGTTGTTGCAACCTCAAAGGAGCATATGGATCAGTAAAATTTGCTTATTGGATTCAGAAACTGAGTGTGAGCAGCCCAAGAACACAGAAAGATGTCACCCAATAATTATCACTAACACTTTTAGAAATATTTAAGACTTTAACACTCCAGAACTGAAATGTCAAGTTAGGAGTGTGTATATAGAAATGCATGTGTTCTGCATCGTAGAAAAAAATGTGTATGTGATGGATATTAAGATGATTGCATATGTTATACAGGCATTTATTTGTGTAATAATTATATATTGGGCACTTGCCACGTGTTGGAGTAAAATACAGATGACCGAACGAAGAAAACCAATAAGGCTTAAGAAACGTGATAACTTTGTTGACCCTGGAAACATGAATAGAACTCATCTTGAGTTGGTTCTGATAAACATGATCAGATAAAAGGAAACTTACCTTCAGTCAATTACAAACCGTCAACTAGCCTATATAACCGTGTGACCAGGGACTCTCTGACAAGTTAAACGGAAAAGGCAGTTTTGCAACTGCAGAAAAGAAAATATTTTCTTTATTTTGTTTCCTTATCCACCCTGTTAATATTTTATTTTGACAGTTTGTCATTGATATGCTACATCTCTCTCAGTTTGATGTTTCTCAATTCGCGATTTGTTTCCTATGGGGGAAAAAATTCTTTACATCTCTCCTGTATTTCAGATATTCATCTACAGCAAGTGGCTATAGCTACAACCTCAAACAGGAAAGACATAACTCTGGCGTGATGCAACTTACAGTTAAATGCATAGAGACGGGACTGAGGAAATACCTTCGAGAATGATGAAGTGGGCTTGTTTCATGTACAAGAAGTAAACAAGTGACATTATAGAAAACGACAGGTAAAGTTGGTTGGAAAGCTCCTCTGAAGAGATTTTAACCTGATTCCAGAAGGGTAAGAAAGAGTATCTGTATAAAGAACTCAATTTAGTATTTCCTTTACTAAATATGTTAGTAGCAATTACAGTAAGACATGAAAAATGTTTCATTTTCCCAGATCATAACTTTCTTTTCTGGTCTCAGATCAAAGTCCCTTCAACAAGATGATTCTGCCATCTGAGAAGGCTGCAAATTTGCTTTTGATGAAAGTAATTATAGGGACAGGTGTTAAGAAAGAAAGAACGGGAGATTTTAAGAACAGCAGTAACTCTTGTGCCCCATGCCTATTCTATTGAAACCTCCGATTCTTCTCCAGTACTTTCCGATTCCCTGGGAGCATGTGCCTCTTTCTTTCTTTTTTAATAACCTAATGATTTGGTGATCATACTGAAATGCAATAATGGTTATCAAAAATAACTGGGCTAGGAGGGAAGGTGATGGTATTTGGGTTTGATCTTTGTCATTCAATAGCTGTACACTCTAAAACAATTGTGCATCCATTTCCTGACACAAAGGGCATCTTTATCCTAAGAAACATTTGTATTCATGCTTTGGATTCTCCAGAATTTTATAAAATGCCTCAAAGACTGCCAATCAGGAAACCAGAGTGGTAAGGAGATGGGATAACGGAACATAAAGTGATTTATGCCTTCTTCTACTACTTAAAGGGTAAATTGTGATGATGTGTGTTCTGCTTTGGATAACCGAGTAAACTTTTCTTAGAAGAATGGGTGCTATGTCCAAAAAGACTTCATGAGCCATCAGGTTATTTTATTTGGTTAATCTATTCCCTAATTACAGTTGAAGAATTCATGTTTGTCAAAGCAAGCATTAAAATGGTCCCCATTTTCTTAATATGAAGTAAGTAAATGGAAAATCAAGAGTTAGCTCTTCTAACATGACCTTTCTCTGGAGATGAAATGGACCTAACTATAGAGAAGTTTCAATGCACAGATGGCTAAATAAGCAAATCAAGTTATGCTCCCCTCGCACCCCTGCAGGTATTGTGCACTGTGTATCAGACACTACTGTTCAATGGTTCTGTCTTCATCCCAGTCGGATCACACCTGTCAATGATCTACCACTACCACCACATCCTCAGAGTACCTGCCTGCCTCACCCTCCACAGTGCTAAGACATAAGGTTTCACTTGACTGTGTTCATTCACAAAGGCTCGCTGGAATTAACTGTGCAGTGGTTTATGGGGCATTAAAGGCAGACCGGAATTGCAATTATAATTGTGAAAGATTACATTTGCTCATCATTCTTAGAATATGCAGGATGTTATATTCTGATAATGGACATTAGCAACTGAATTGTACACATATCCTATGTGGGACATTACAGTAGAAAAAGTTATTGCAGTTACTGGTGGTTAGTGCATTTTTGTAAGAAACAATAACAATTTTGGAAGGAAACGTTTCATCACTGAGTCATTTCCAGCAATATTAAAAATATACATACATACTTCCAATAAAATCTGCAAAACAAAATCTAATTGAACTTTTGAAATAAAGCCAGTTTTATACAAAATATCAGCCGTGAACAGTGTTTTATTGTTACGCAGCATTGGAAAGGAAAGAGAGAACAAGACAGATAGGAAAGGAAATTGGACTTGTTTATCTTTAAAAATTGGATTACTAAAAATATTTTGTACCAATTTCTTCTCTGGAAAATATACAGGTATATTTTTCACTCCACCTCAGGTAATAAAATGATCGTCTGGAAAACAAGAAATGGTTTTATGTTTCACATGAGCCCTTAAGAAACATTCTCTCTTCAAGCAAATTTTTTCCCAGTTGGCTTTAATTAAGTTTAGAATAGTGCACCTGGACCCTAAAAAAAAAAAAAATGAATGCAAATCAAATGACTGTCTAGACCAACAAGTCTTAATATTTCCCCCTTAGAGTTATACCCTGCTTTGAGTGTTTTCATGAAAAAGCTCACCTAAATCAAATTTCTGATAATCAATCCCATTTTGAACATACTGGGAGAATTTGTTATTTAAAGGACTCTCCGGAAGCGAACCACAGAACTAATAATCCATGGAGATAATACAATCTTTAACTGTTTTCTCTATTGTATAAATCTGTCCTTATATTTAACGTATTTGCATCAAATGAAAAGTGCTTGAACGAAACAACTCTGCCAGCATCTTTCATTGTTGAAGGCAGTGTCAGCTGAATCTGTGAGAGGGGGATTCACCCCGACTGGCAGCATCACCCTACAAAACTCTTCATCGGTGTCTGTTGCCACCAAAGTTCCTGGTGAGGAACATGGCTGAAGTTGAACAAGTTGGTCCTATCTCCTGGCCAGGGGAACATTCACCATGAGGCACCATGGGATAGTCAGTAATCAAGTGCTAGAAGCACTTGGGCTTAGGGTCAAGTGATTTTGGGGTATAGAAAGAAGAAGAAGCATCTCTGGAAGTTGATATAATCTTAAAATTTGTAAATTATTAATACATCTTGTATTAAAGACATATTTGATAGAAGATAAATCCTGCTTGAGGCGTAGATCAACTTGGCACTGAGAGTGCTTCATGCCCAAGCTAAGTGCCAACTTCTAGTCTATGGTACCAGTACAGTTCAGCTCCTGGATGCCATAGATGGCTTTTCCATTTCTCCCTCTGAATATGTTTAAACTTCTGATTAACAATTTACTATTCTCATAGTGTCATCTTTGAATCACCAAGCCTGCACATTTAATTCACCTACACAGATCCATCTAACTCTCACTGTGTTTCCAGTGCTTCTCTTGAATTAATTAAATAAATTTAGGCTCATGTTACTCATGCACACCCATATATTTCTGATTTTCCAGAATATTCTGACATCAGAAATGCTGCATTCAACTTGGAGATACTCTTCATTTTCCCATCTCAAGGCTGAAAATTATACTCACTCCAACAGAAGAGCCGTTAGTCGGCAAGTCCCAGTATTTATAAATAATAAAAAATTAATTTGCCAATTTTAAATAGCGTGATTGTCTAGTGCACCATACCATGTTGTTTGTTCAATATTTGTTTAATATTATTTGTGGAGTGCTGTGCAGCATCTACTATACTAAGCACTTTGGATTAAGGAGTTGGTTTAAGCGCAAAGCAGTTCTATCACATCATTTTCAAAGATAAGCATTATGAGGTAGAGACATTGCTTGATATGCCAATTCACAGAAGAAATGCAAGTGACAGATTTGAACATAGATACTGTTGATCTAATTCCTCAATAAAACATTCTTCATAACAATAAAACTGGGCTGGAAAGGAAACACTAAACAAAATAAAAAGGCAGGTGACAGAATGGGAGAAATTAGTTGTCAACTATACAGCAGATAAATATCTGGAATATTCCAGACTAATATCTGGAATATATAAGGATCTTAACAACAACTAAACAATTTTTTTAAAAGATGTATTTATTTTATTGGAAAAGCAGATTACAGAGAGAGGAGAGACAGAGAGAGAATGCCAAGCACAACAATGCTTGAGTTAGAGAATAATCACTCTGTCTCAGAGACTCTTGCTAGACTGGTTCAGCTGGAGTCAGCAGGGAGTGAAGTGTAGGATGAGAGGGGAACCTGAAAGACACAATGAGATTGTGTTGCAGAAGAAATCTTTAAATATTTCCTTGTAACGTTTTTGTATTTTTGTTTACTATTTTAAAAGATTGTTTCATTTATTTGGATGAAAGAGTTGCATAGAGGGAGAGACAGAAATAGAGATCTTCCATGCATTTGTTCACTCCCCAAGAAGCTACAACAGCTGGGTCTGCACCAGGTCGAGGCCAGTGACCTGGAGCTTCTTCTGAGTTTCCTGCATTGGTGGTAGAGGCCAAGATACTTGGGGCATCTTTGTGCTTCTCCCAGGCTGTCAGGAAGGGATCCAGATTAGCTGGGATCCCAGCACTTGCATGGGATGCCAGCATTGCAGAAACGATGGCCCTGTGTGTATGTGTTTCAATCCAAAACAAGTAAACACAAGTAGTAAATTAAGTTTATGTCCATAAGTCATTTTAAATTTATTTTTTGGATTGATTTTGCTGATTTGAAAGGCAGAGTTAAGAGAGGGAGGGAAAGACACATAGATTTGTATCTGCTGATTCACTCCCCGAATAGCCAACAACAACTAGACACCACAATGTACTAGTTTCTAAGTCTTAAAAGTTATAGCTCTTTCTCTGGATTAAAGTTCATATTAGTGTGAGCCCAGCACAGTAGCCTAGTGGCTGAAGTCCTCACCTTGAATGCGCTGGGATCCCATATGGGTGCCAGTTCTAATCCCAGCAGCCCCACTTCCCATTCAGCTTTCTGCTTGTGGCCTGGGAAAGCAGTTGACAAGGTCCAAAGCCTTGGGACCCTGCACCAGCATGGAAGCCCTGGAAGAAGCTCTGGGCTGCTGGTTTCGGATTGGTACAACTCTAGTCATTGTGGCCGCATGGAGTGTGAATCATCGGATGGGAGATCTTCCTCTGTGTCTCTCCTCTTGTCTGTATACCTGACTTTCTAACAAAAATAAAATAAATCATTTTTTAAAAGTTAATATTATTTTTAATAGTATTTTGAAAAATTCTGTTCAGTTATTCTTTTCTACACACACACAGACACTGAATAAGATAGCTCTATGATTTGATCCAGCCGTATGATTAATAATAGCAAGACTACTTTCAGAATCTTGACAACCTTAGTTTCTCACACAATTCAGTCTGTCCCCAGAACTGGATAGGAGTATGGAGTTCAAACTTCAGCTTTGTTGACAAATGCAATATACTACAATAGACCTTTCTATTATATTACATTTGTTTTAGAAGTCAATACTGTTGATAGTCAACCTATCATTAACCTGATAACCTTTGGCTGTTCTGTGTTTATATTGTAACCATGCTTCTTAAAAGATTCTTTTTTTCTCCTCAGAGTCATCCAGGTGACTTTTGGAGGTAGATAACTTTCTTAAAATGAATTCCTCTCTCTCCTGCTTGCCATGTTGAAAAATGTCTGAAACATCCTTCCGTTGCTAATTATTCATTCCAACTTTTCTATTACTTTCCTGAAAAAAATAAATTAATCTTGCTGCATCATTTATATCTCCTCTTTGAAATAATGTATAAGTAGACGATTTCCTTGTAACTTTCCCCAACTTCTCTAATTCTTCATTTTTTCCTTGTATGGAAGCCAATCTATAAGAAAGACATGTGTATTAATAGGCCCTTTCTTAATATCACACACACACACACACACACACACACACACACACACACACACGTACAAACTCTACAGCAGTTAGACTTCATCAGAGAGCCGTTTAAAAAACGGAAAGTTTGAAGTTGAATATCTTTGTAGGTAGGAAAAATTTCTGTGACTCCTTTTAATAAAGTTTTGTTTCGTTTCCATTAGCTTCACTTGAAATAGCAGGAAGCTGTTAAAAGTTGGCTTCCCACTTTGTCTGTTCTTGAACCTTCCTAAAGAATTTTCGAAAGATTTTGTATGTCTGGATCCGGTTACCCATTTTAATTGAAATCAGCAGTGATGTACATGAGGCATTGCTTTGGTTGGTTTGGGTTGCTTTAATAAATACCCAAGACTGCTGTAATCTACAGAAGTGTACTTCCTCACAGTTTCGGCTGCTGCTAATTCTACCTGTTAGATGTGTGGGATGCTCATGGCTTCCAGGGTGCTCCTTGACTGTGGCATCCTGCAAGCAGGAGCAACACCACACAACAGGAGGAGCAGAAGGACTAACGGGTTTGCAATTTCCCTGTAAACTTTTTAAAGGGTTGCCAATCAACTCACAAGGGAGGAACTACTCACCACTTAATATTGGTACATTGGGACTAAGTTTCCACATGACTTTAAACGTTCATGTATGTATGTGTGTATGTATGTATTTGAAAGACAGAAAGATGGACAGAGAAACAAAGCACAAAAAGAGTTTCCATTGTTAGTTCACTTCCTAAAAGACTGTAACAGCTATGTCTGGATCAACCTGAATCCAGGAGCCCAAATTCAGACTTTGCCTCTCCGGCGGGTGGCAGCAGAGCCATCAGCTGCTGCTCTATAGGGTGCACTTTAGTAAGGAATTGATGCTGAAAGCAGAGCAGGAACTCAAACCCAGACAATGTGATACCAGCAACATCTTAACAGCTCTGCCAAAAGCCCGCCACCCAATGTGGGATTTTTTTTTTTTTTTTAAAGCAGGTGCAAGCATTCAAACCTTAACAGATGCTCACATTTTTTCCTTCTGGCAGTCAAGCATTGAAAAAAAAGAGAGTTAGGGTGAGAAGAGTCCAATTTTAGTGCTTGATGCTAGGACAGAAAACAAAGAACAATGGGAGACATGGACAAGGTTCTCTAAATGTGGTGAATTTCTCTTGCTCCAAATCACATAACATCAATTAACCAAGGCATAGAATTCTTCAGCAATTATATTGACAAATGCAAAAACATGTCCAACATTGAAACTTTGGAAGGTAGCCTGGACAAAAACAGATAGCACTTGGTTGATGGCGCAATTGTTCAAAGCCACTTGTGCACATAGTCAAGCCAATTGCTGTCAGATGCCAGGCACTGTGCAAAGGACAATGGATATTAGAGAGTGTGAGAGACAAAAGGCTGGTCCTTAGCAAATAGATAGTATAATAGTCAACACACCTTTTGGACATTAGCAGATAAATTAACATGACAAGTACAGAATCTCATAAAATTATGAAAGAGGGAAACTGATTGCTAGTGAGCAAAAAGGGAACAATTAAACCAAAATTAACAACAGTCTTCAAATTTCCAATGGTTAATACATGGGTATAATGAAGACACAAATTGATATTCTATATTCTTATTCTATTTTATTTATTTGCTGGTTTATATTTTCACCTTGAACTTCGATTCTCAAATATAGAACTTTACCACTGAGATGACTGAGTAGGAGAATACAGAGAAATCAATATAAATAAATTTTTGCAATTATCTTAAAAAGCCCAATATGGATATTAGATCTGCTGAAAAAATGTTTTTGAAATCAATAACCTCTAATTCAACACAAATATTTCACAAGACCATGATATTGCCTACTCAGAGAATTTTGTTTCTTACTTGAGAAAATTT
The DNA here is from genome assembly GCF_030435755.1 of Ochotona princeps. NCBI lineage: Eukaryota > Metazoa > Chordata > Mammalia > Lagomorpha > Ochotonidae > Ochotona > Ochotona princeps. The sequence continues at coordinate 5,948,448 of NC_080852.1, forward strand.
TCATGTTTCAGGGCATACCATTTATACAATAATTTCGCTTATTTCTAGTTTCTTGAAGATTTCATTCTGTTGAACACTAAGCAAGTGGCTTACTACACTTTTATGTGGTTTTAAATATGGTATTTGCATCAAAAGTAAAAAAAAATGCAGCTAAGTGCATTCCATGCCACAAAAGGATATAAGTAATTTAATAAGATAAAGCAGAGACAAATGGCTAGATTTTTCTTTAATAAGGTTCACAAATCCTTCACTTAAGATTGGGAAGAAAAATGAAAACAGAAGAGAAAGCGACACATATTTCTCGCCAACACACAGAAACTACTGCAGAATTGATTAAATGAGGGACTTGGACCTACAAAAACAAGATTTAACAACAACGAAAACCAACAGGATTTGACCAGAAAATCTCCTATGTTGCTTTAAATAAAAGTCAATAGGATAAAGTGGGATTTTCCTATGAGTGAATCACAGCTTACAGCTTATGTTTAAACACCAACCAAGAAAAAGACTGTGTAATTTAAAGAAATCTGCCTTTTGTGATAGAGCATAAATTTTCAAAAATCCTATAAAATTAATTTGTGCTGTCCATTCGTGTGATTTGATGGATTGTTGTGTTTCCTTGTCTTTGTCTGTTTTCTTTTGCTTTTCGTGACCTGTTTAGGCTTTTTGCAGAATAAGTGAAATTAAAAGGAATTGCAAGACTCTATTATTTAAGAATCTAAATGGTTATCATTCATTTATCTCCCACAACAGATACAGAAAAGAGGAAAGGAATTCAGGACTAATCCTTATATCTCAATGATACAAACAGAGTGTTATTGTCTATTTTGTATATAAATAGCCCCACCTGCATAACAAATAAGTTAGAATCAAGCATAATTTAATCCATGAAAATGTGACCTTCCATTAAAAACATTTATTATGAATCAATTGAAATTAAAAGGTAAGTTTATTCTAGTACAAAGAATAATACATATGTATACACATAAAAATAACATATGTTACTTATATATACATATAGAATGTGTATGTATACTTGTACATACACATATATTCACACACAAGTATACATACACGTTCTATATGTATATGTAATATATGAATATCCTATTAGTTGTATTAATGATAGCAATATAAAGATAATAAATACAATACAAATATTAGTTTATATGACATGAATATAATATTATAATCTCTAATAAACAATCATGTATATTCTGTGTAATAGTATAGAATACATATTATTATACATATATTCTTTGCACTAGAATAAACTTATGCTCTAATTTCAATTGATATAAAAAGGTATATAAGTATACACTTAAGTGTATAAGTGATATATATACACAAATAAGTATATAAGTGTATATATTTTATAATGTTTTCTCTGCAAATCCTCAGATGCTTATATGCAAAATTTCAATACTATGTTGCATCAAAATACATTTTAATTCCATTTCCACAAACAGTTTAAATTACTTCACAAGATTTCCTTTGCTTATTTTCTAAGTAACAGGATGAGTCATACTACATGCATTGAGTGATGAGAGAAAAGAAGTTAAGGAAATAGCTCATAAATGACCAAGGTTTAAAAAAAACAACAACTTGTGCTTGAGGGGCCTACGCTGATGCCATGAGCTAAGTCACCGCCTGTGATGTTGTCATATACTATGGGCACAAGTTTAAGTACCTTCAGTTTCACTTGCAACCAAGTTCCATGCAAACGTACCTGGAAAAGCAACATGTGATGGCCTGAATACTCCCCAGTGGGAGACTCAGGTGCGGCCATCTGAAGAATGAAGTAGTGAGTAGAAGATCTCTCAGTGTGTGTGTGTGTGTGTACCTCACTCTGTTACTCTGCCTTTCAAATAAATAAATCTTTTTTTAATCTGTCCTTTAGAATGACTTTCTTATTCTCAGTTTATTTACTCTCATTAGGAAATAAAATCTTGTGGCAGTCTTCCCAAAAGATTTCTCCTCACGTTTCATGAGTCAGAAAAAGAATCGTAGAGACAGGAACTAGTTCACATTAGTCATGATTTAGCCTTGGCTTTGGGTTGAATTTCTTACACACACACACACACACACCACTCAGAATCTGAGATTACTGAAGTAGACATGGGGAGGGGATGCCAGCAAAAGCTATCATTACATATTTCCATGTTGACTTTCCAGAATATGACCTGGATTAATGGGAAGAAACTACACAGAGCGTCCACTTCAGAAACTGTCAGGACAATGTTTTCATGCTCTTAAATCATTTTCCATATTTTTCAGGGACAATGAAATCAAAAGAACTTTATTAGCTGGTAAATACAGCTTCTGTCAAAATACAAAATGAAAAGAAGAGCTAAAATGTTAAGAATCAGCACAACTATTAGCTATTTAAGGTAATCTCACATAATAGGTTTATCACCTCAGGAAAGCACTATTTATCAAATTGAATTACCCATAGAACAACGACCCCTCCCTATTTTGGCAATGACTTCTGGCCTTGCATTAAACCAGTGTATGTAAGCTCTGTTGGTTAAAACTTCACAGGGCCGCAAACAACATCTACCACAACAAAACACCAACAGTAGTTGCTAAAAACAGTTACAGAATTACAGTTACATGACCTCACCTAATAAGAAATATGGAAGAATGAAGGAAAGGCTAGTTCAAACGTGCAATGGCAACCTCTGTACCAAGGCTCCGAGTGAGTGTGGCGGCTCAGTAGGCTCACTCACCAGCTGGGATACCCAGAGTCCACACTTAGTACCACTTGAGTTGCTGCTACTCGGGTCCCAATTGTGCCCCCTGCTAATGCACCAGAGAAGCAGCATCAATAGATTCCCTGTGACACACATTAAAGACAAGGATGGAGTCTTTGGCTCTCGGCTTCATCTTGGCCCCACTCTGGCTATTGCCATTTGTGCACTGGTCTACAAACAACAACAACAACAATAACAACATTCTCTCTCTCTCATAAATTATTTTTAGAAATAACTCAGCCTTTTCCCATTTTCCCACGTCCTTGAAACATTGACTTTTTTGATTTTGATTCATTTGTTTGGGTTAGGTTCTGCTTGTCTCTAGCTTATTGCTTCCTAACAGCGAGCGCTTCACAGTTGAAAGTGTCAGATGCAGGTAATGCTTATGGGACCTGCATTCCATAGGAATACTAATTGGAGTCTTAGCTGCTCCACTTCCCATCCAGCTCCCTGCCTGTGACCCGAGAAAGCAGTGGAAGATGATCCAAAGCCTTGGGACCCTGCACCCCCCATGGGAAAGAAACTCTTGGCTCCCGATTTTGAATCAGCCCAGTTCTGGCCATTGTGACTATTTGAGGTGTTAATCACTAGATTAAAAAATTCCCTCTGTAACTCTTCCAAGTAAAATAAACAAATCTTTTTTAAAAAGCTGTCAGATATGTTAATTACATTCAAAATTAGAAAGCAGTGGGTGGAGAATGATTTTCTGATCCTGCGTTCATGGATATGTGCTCTCAGCAGGAAACAAAACTTTTGTGAGAGACCCCCACCACTGGCACAAAAAAAAATTATATTGCATTTCATGAGCCAAAAAATAGAAAAGCAAAAGAGAAATTAGTTCAGATCTATTGTGATCTACTCATGAGTGTTGATTGAATCCTTTTTACACACACACAAACACACGACACAGTTTGTAGCTTCTCTAGCAGAAGGAAAATGGCATTAGATAAACAATAGCAAAGATCTGTTAGGAGGGATAAGACTCAACAAATCTCTATTATTGCTTACAGTAGTTCCTTGGCATCTGCTGTGTTCCTTGGAGTCCACTAGGTTTTAATCCTTCAACATTTAAGCTCTCTGTTCACAAGACTATTTTTACTAATTTACTTAACGCAAGGGCAAATTTATCATTTAATAGACACCGAGACCTAGTGAGTTTAATCGTGATACTGAAAAGCAGACATCTATTTAAATGACATAACAGAAGGGATCAAGAAAATAAATGGATCTATTCATTTTTCATTCAGGAATCCTGTTAATTCACCAAGGCGTTTACATTTTTTGTTTGGAAAAGAGTCATTATTTGGGGGTAGGAAGGTGGTTTCAGCAGAAAGGAAAAGAATGACAAAAACTTGGTCATAAGACTAATTGGATGTGGGCCCGGCGGCGTGGCCTAGCAGCTAAAGTCCTCGCCTTGAGGGCCCCGGGATCCCATATGGGCGCCGGTTCTAATCCCAGCAGCTCCACTTCCCGTCCAGCTCCCTGCTTGTGGCCTGGGAAAGCAGGAGAGGACGGCCCAAGGCTTTGGGACCCTGCACCCGCGTGGGAGACCCGGAAGAGGTTCCTGGTCCCGGCATCGGTTTGGCGCGTACCGGCCCGTTGCGGCTCACTTGGGGAGTGAAACATCGGATGGAAGATCTTCCTCTCTGTCTCTCCTCCTCTCTGTATATCCGGCTTTTCAGTAATAATAAAATCTTTAAAAAAAAAAAAAAAAGACTAATTGGATGATGAACTAGAAGAAGCTGTCAAGAGAACCATGTCTAGTGGATTTCATACCTAGGTGACTGGAACCACAGAGATGACAGAGAAAGAAGTGGAAAAAACAGAAGGTAACTCAAATCTTAAAAGTAGTTAGGTTTATATATATATATATATATATGTATATATATATATATATATATATATTCTAAAGCATAACAAAAAAAGCTTATTTCTTGTGTTTACTTTAGATTTTAAAATGAAACATGAGTTAGGTTTGCAAGAATAAAAGCAAGCAGCTTAGCAGTGGGTTTTCTGCTTACTCTTTTTCAACTTGATTCCTTCTTTGTTGGATCACCTTCAGCCTCCTCACAATCCTAGGCAATGACACTGTTTTAATGTCAATTGCCCTAATTGGTTCAGTTTAGACATTTATTTCTTCTCTGGATATATACTGTCTCCTCACTCTCTTGCTTTAAATTATTTAACATATTAAAAACAGTTGCCGTAAAGCTTTGTACACTTAAACTATCTTTATGCCTGCATCTATAAACATTTTAGACTCTTGAACATGAATGACTTTTCTGTGTTTTCATACATATAGGGATTTTTCACATTCTTATTATACTGGAAATTGAAGATGATGCTTTGTGGAGATGTTAGATTTCATTACCTTTCTCTGAAGTTTCTTTTTTCTAAGACACATTTGTGTGATCAATGGAACACTTTACTCCTGTAAAGAATTTATGAGACTTTGTGAGAACAGCGTTATTTTTTACCCTTGACAGACACAGTCTTCAGTACAGATTTTACTCCTAAAGTGTGTCCTATCCACATTTTCCAGGGAAAACGAGATACTTATTAAACCTGTCCTACATGGCAGGGCTTCCACGGAACACTCTTCAACCCTGTACAGAAACGGAGGAGTTCTCCCCACACACTTTAGTTCCTGTCTGCTGTGTTCCTTGGAGTCTGCTCTTCATGGTGACGTTTTAGTAAGGAAATGTAAACTTTGAGAGCATTTGTACACATATTTGGGTGCTTTTTACTCTGTATTGATATTCTGCTGCTTTCCTCTCTATTTTAAAACTCTGCTGTCCAACCCCGTGATCTCTCACCTGCAGTCAAATCAGGCTGTCTTTGTCAACTTCAGCTCTTGTGTGCTGACATCAGTTAAAAAATACTCTAAGAAAGAGCTAGTTACATGTGGATCCTACCTGGTTTACCTCTTTCTTTCAAAGATTCTAATCAGTCTTATTTCTTTCTGCTTCTGGAATCTCTTTGATCTCTTCAAATAATGCTTTTTCAGCTTTTTTTTTTTTTTTTTACAGAGTCCTCAATTATTTCAGCAAGAGAGGAGACCTCAGATAAGCTACTCAACCCTTACCTGAGGTTGACCTCAAACTTGTCTTTAAGTACTGTAGCAATGTTGTAACTGACACAAAAAAGAAGGGAACTCCTTCCTTCAACACACACACACTTTGCAGTGCAGAGACGTATGTATGACTGGGATTCACTGTAAAGTATTAAAAAGTGGTGGAATTAAGCAAGAGCAGTCATATTAGAAAGTTAGATTTGTTTTGCTAGTTCTCAATTTAGGGAGCATTAATTATTATTCTATTCTGCTCCTTAGGGTAGCACAGAAATTGTATACAAAAGTTAAAATGCTTTAAAATCTCTTCCTGCTGTGCCGAGGTTCTTGTGAAGAGATGACTTAAGGAATAATCCTGGGAAGCAAGACAGAGCAATGACAGAGCAGTTACTTACACATGCAAGTCATTCACGTAGCAGATGTCTCTAATACTGAAAGAATTTGCATATTTAAAGTCATAAACATGCACTTACACAGACACGCTCACATAATGTCCCCACGTACATCTGTACACGAAATCTATTTCTTCTTCTTCAGTGAATGCTTGTAAATTTTTTCTGATGCATGTAATAGTATATACATATCTGAAGGAGTATGCAAAATGTAATGGAAAATGTACATTAGGAGAAAGGGTTATTGGTGATTTTAACTTTTTTAGCACAAGAAAGAGCTCATCCATTAATTCCATTGTTTCATAAAATTTTTTTCAAATCCCCTTAAGAATGGTTTTTATATTTAGCATTTATAAATTCTTTTTGCAAGGGCATTAAAAAAACTCTGGATAATTCAAACATTCTGATGAAAGCTAGTTTATGTTTTGTTTTTTAATTCTATTCTTGCCTTTTCAAGATCTTGGAATTTAAAAAAAAAAGTAAAATGTGATAATGAGTTGTCAGACTGAAGGTCGCTGAACCTCACTTACCATTGTTGAACGAGTTCTGACAAAC